>NW_009218246.1:0-363 GCF_000690835.1 Fulmarus glacialis | reverse complement strand
GGGGACAGGGACACCCCTAAATGATGCTCCCAGGGACAGGGACACCCCTGGACCACCCTCCTGGGCACACGGACGCTCCCCAATGACCCCCCTGGGCACAGGGGCACCCCTGGATGACACCCTTAGGGACAGGGACACCCCTAGATGATGTTCCTGGGGCTGCCTTGGACCAGGGGCAGGGGGGAAGCGAGGGCTGACAGGTTTTGGGGGGGCCCCCTCGGTGGCCGCACTCACGATGTAGGTGCACTTGGGCTGGAAGGCGTAGGTGCCGCAGGCGTAGAGGTGGGAGCTGTTGTAGCTCTGCAGGAAGCGCACATAGTTGAAGCAGTCGGTCTGGGGGGACGGGGGGGACGCAAAGAACAG
>NW_009218245.1:0-11336 GCF_000690835.1 Fulmarus glacialis | reverse complement strand
GCTCCCGGGCACGCAGGGACCCTCCAGCCGCCTCTGCTGTGTGCTGCCCGCAGCGGCCACGGCGCTTGCCCGAGGACAGCCTGCAGTGTGGAAAAACACGCACAATTTTTATGCAGAGCCACAATTTAACTGGTAACCTGGAACGCTGCAAAAGTGGCTTTTCAGCCTGAGAGCCTGCTGAGCACTTAAACCGGTTTGTCTCTAGAGCTTAATGAATCTCTTCCCTTTTCACACATGTAATGCTACACACCCTTTAAAAAACAGAGAAATAAAGCTCTGTGCCGAAGATATTTTAGGAGTATCCCTTGCTAGAACAGGACTCCAAATTCCCAGTAAGTGCTCTGAGTAAGCGAGCCAGCAGTAAGTACAAGCAGGCAGAAAGCAGGGAGGAGTGGGACCCTTCCCTCTTGGAAGGAAGGGAAGGCTTTGTGGATTATTTTTGAATGCTGACCTAAAAGGCTGATTTTCCATCCACCCGCCTCCCCGGGCCGTGCAAGGAGCCAGGTACGAACAGAGCAAGGGGAACAGCTGCTGCTAGAGCTGTTCAGCCTCTAACAAGAGAAAGATCAAATGTGACTACCATAAACAGCAGAAAGGCCATCCGAGTGTTCGCAGGTGCAAGGAAGAAATGTGCTTTTCCTGCTATTATTGTCAGGCTGGCTGGGAGCGCAGCTTAACCCTCTCTCTGCCGCCCACTGCAGCAAAGGCGAGGGGGCAAGGACCCTCCAGCCTGTGGGGTTTACTCTGATCCTCCTTTTGGCACCGGTGGTGCAGAGCAACGGGGTGGAAATGCACTGAAAGGAGCTGGTGTGACCGTCTCCTCCTGCTCTGCAAACTTACCACGTGTGGAAGGGAAAACCGCGGTACTACAGGTGGTGGGAAGGCCCGGCTGGGAGCGGGATGCTGTTACAGTGTCCATCACAGCTCCACAATGGGAACAAACAAGATGGAGAAGCCTGCACCTCTCTGCCTGCCGTGGTGCCCTCGGCACCAAACCCCCCGACAAGCTCTCCCCACATGGAGAATGAATGCTCCGTGCCTATGGCACAAGCTCCCAGGAGCCGGTAGCAGTGGTGGCGGGTGGCCATTAGCCGGGATGCTGTCAGGACACATGCCTTGAAGGGCCGCGCAGGAGTCGCAGGGATGTACCGTCACCCCGCATCAGACCTGGCCGGGGGCGGGGGAGCTGGAGGCCCTGCCCGAGCAAAGTCCGCAGGACATCAACCATGTCAGCACCCAACGTCCGCAAAGACACTGGCCAGCTTTCCAAACCTGCCTGCGGCACTGGGATGCTCTTCCCACCCTCCCTTAGATAAATAAATCTAAAAAATAAAATCAAAGGAATTGGATTGGCAGGAGTAACAAAACCGTTGCTGCGGCGCTGTCTTGTAAATAATCTGTCAGACTGGGCCAAAGAGTAAAGGCTGTGCAGAGCTTCTAGTTTGAGGGAAGATCAACAACGCTGGAAAACAGTTTGTTTTTCCAGCGCTCATTTGTTTTGTTTGCCAATGACATCAGTGCTTTCTGATAGGGTTTGCTTCCTGAGGATGCCTGCTATCTTGCCAGCGTTTCCGACTTGTCCCCGTCAGCCGGTACAACTCCGCATTACACTGGAAACAGGGGCCAAGCTTTTCTCTGGAAACTTCTCAGCAGCACTCTCAGATGCAAAGAAACAAGCGCAGGCTGACTGGCGGAAATCGGCATCAGCCCCGTGTACGCGGACACAATGGGGGCTCGCAGCCTCGGCGAGCGGGACACAATGGGACCACCAGACGGAAACGTCATCAGAGCACCTCGGCTCGGGGTGGTCTGTCCCAGAGCGGGGATCTCATCACTGGCCCTGAGAAAAGCCCAAAGCACTCCTGAAAGACACCCTAAAGAAATTTGGTGCTAGAGTTTCCTCTGAGATGCTTCTGGAGCCCCTTCTCAGTAGGGGAAACGCCCTGGTTTCTGTGGATGATCTGCCTTTATCTGCAGGTTTTTTCAGTGGTAGGGGTTCCCAAGCCTTACTATTTTGGGGGGTACCACCACCACCTGTACGATGACCAGTACCATCGATGACGAATGCCAACACTTGCAGCAGTGGCAGAAGCAGCTCTTACCTCCATGCTCTGGAACGGCTCGTGTGCCACTGAATCCTAGAGCAGCCCATCGGCGTGCTCCTTCGGTTAGCCCTGGCTCCAGAGAGCGTCCTGGCACAGCACCCACGTACTGTTACACCTCTCCCGCCCTCTGCTACCTTAAATAAAGCGGAAGGTGGCAACCCTTTAACTGTTCGAATACGACCCCTGAAACTCCTTCTTGCGCATGATTTGCCCTGCCCACCTCTGCAGAACTATTTATAACATTTTTGTAAGTGATTTTGTACAACTTTAGAGAAAAGAAAACACCAAAGGAACATGATTCATATTGCAAAATGAAGCATACAAACATCATGAATTGCCAAAATCAAGGCACCCTGCATGGACACACGAGTTGCCGCAGCCTGTAATTACATGACTTCAGGCTACTGAAGTCTGCAGGACTCCTGCCTCTTTTGATACGCAGGCCAGGTGATGCCAGTCTTCCTAGGCTTTATCTACAGCAGCTATCCAAACACTGTTCTGAAGACGGAGTTACTAACAGGCATCTGAATTACAAAGCATATTATCCAGATGGGTCACACATTAAACTAGCTTATCTTCACTCAGGTCTGGGTGACATTATTCCCATTTCATATCAGACGTGTGCCAGACAGAAGTATTTATGCAGATGATAGACTAAAATGAAAACAACCCTCTCCATTCTAGGCACTCAGTCTGAAGTGTCTACAACCTGATTTTTCAAAGCACTTAGCCTTAAAACTGAACTAGGTACATTCAAAGCAACTGCTGCAAGAACCTAGTGCCTCGGCATGTCAAGCCAAGTGTAGCAAGTCAGATGCCCACACAATGAAGGCATAGGATGATCCAAAAAATCAGTTGCAGTAATTTGTCTACCTTGCTCTCCTCTGTCCCTCTGCCCATTTAATCCAGCACCAATGCTTTTGTCCAGGCAGCCCCCATCTCTCTCCCACCCCTGTCAGCTCCTCACCACCATGCACACCGGTGCCTTCATTTCCCACTTCCCAACTTTCTGGCCGGTCAGAGCCACCTGTCCTTCCCACCACCCCCCAGCATCCCTCCCCTGCCTTCCCATCTCCTGGTCCCACCAGTCCGGCCGCTATTCCCGCACAGCCCACCGCCGTGCTAGCCAGCCCACCCTGCCCTCCTGCAGCCCTTACAGCTTCTTCCCACCAGTCCGCTGTTTGCATTCCTCATCCCAATTTTTCCTCCTTCCCCTCCTGATAACCAGCTTCTGTCCCATCTATGTTTCTAGCAGAAGCACCACTGTGCCTGCTTTCTGCTCCCAGGCCCAAGACCCCGTCTCACCTGTACCTGGAAAAAGCAGGAGCCGTCATTACGGGGACAATCCAGCTCCACCGCTGCAGCCCTGGGCAGGGGCCCCGCGCCGGGGCTATGCAGACACGCTCTGCTCGAACATCTGTTGGAGCGGTTAGGGCATGAGTGCCGTCCCTGCGCAGGGCTGGGTCACGAGTGGGCTGCTCAGCACCAGAGGCTGTGAGGTGCTGATGGATGGGAGGAAAAAATCTTCGGAAAAGAGAGTGGCTAGAAACAGAGGCGAGTCTGGCGAGAACATGCGTGGACGTCTCCGAGCCTTGTCACCATAGATCCTGTTCCTGAACATGATGGCACCGCAGCTCTCAGTCAAACAGCTGGAGGATTTCTTTTCTTTCCCCTTTTTAATGTGGGCAAAACAACATTCCTTCTCTCCTCTCTCCTCCCCCCTAGTTTTCCTTGGAAATGGTTGAATTGGTTTAGCTGACGATATTAAAATAAATTCAGCCTGAGAGAGACACACAACCTGAAAGTCTCAGATCAAGTGATAAAAGCCTGACAGACTACAGCAATGGAAAACAAGTTCTTGTAGTAGAAGTTTTAATACTAGATGGTACTACTCGCTCAGTCTAAATATAATCCTGAGCTACATCCCAGGAGAATATGTAAGTCTTTGGCCATTGTAATCGCTCCTGTTTTCTCACTCTGATTTTGCATGTGTGCATATGAGACAGCTTATCAAAAATAAACACATTAAATGAGGCTTTTACCTTGATCATTTCATCTTTTTTGGGGACCATAAAGTCAGATGGGACTGTAAACGGCAGGCTGCTGTGCCGCCGTCCGTGCAGCCGCCCCGGCGTGCCGTGCCCCTGCCCCCTTGAAACCACCACCACATTCACTGGCTTGCAGACACATGCTCCGCCGGGAAAGGGAAAATTCATGTGCTTGAAGAGCCTTCAACAATAATGTTCACTATGATCAAATTTTAGATATTTAATGCAAAGATAGTCTAGAACATGGGGAAAAGAGATTAGAGAATATTAATGTAAGTTGGATGTATTCAACTCAGCAGGGCTTAATTAAACATAGGCTAGGAGTAAGGAAGGAGTAGGGAACTAGCCAGGGCAGCCTCTGAGCCATGAGTAAATACCTCCTAGAAATTCTCAAAGGATAGGCGAAGGACAAACATATTATCTAACTTCAAACAAAAGGGGGAAGGAGACAGATCTGAGGTATCACAGACAAAACAGCCTGGCTTTGATATCAACTCAGACAAATTATTATTCAACCCGCTTGTAAATACTTATAAAGGTGTCGATTTATCACAGAGCGGGAGGGAGCGAGTATGCGATCCAGGAGGAGCAGCGGCATTTCCAGCTCCCTGCTTCCCACCCCACACTGCAGCTGCGTCCACTCCCACATGATAAAGTCATGAGAAAACAGAAAACACAGACTTGTCAAGAACAAATTAAGTCTAATCAATTTAACTTTCTTCTTTGATGGAGTTGGGAGCATAGTGACTAGGGAGGAGAAAACAGTAGAGGTCACACATTGGAACGAGGAAAGCTTTTGATGGATGCATGTGATAGTCTTATATGCAAACCAGGCGAATACAATTTAGGTGTAATTTACTCTAGGTGGGTATACAAATGTTTCAAATCTGTACTCAAGGAATAGTTAGTAAATTCAACATCAACCTGAAACGACACATAAGGTCTGTGCCTGGGGTCTTGCTCTATGTGGTATTTCCATTAATGACTTGTAAATTAGAATAAAGATTACAATTACAAATCTGTAGGGAGTGCTGCGAGCATTTTCAGGGATTACAATTAGAATAAAATCTTAATAAATTAGAGACCCAGTCTGAAATGAATGACTGAGATTCAATACAGGCAGGCGTAAAGCACCATGTTGAAGAAGAAGGATGCAATGCAAAAGTGCAAAATGGAGCAGTACGGCGAAAGAATCTTGGGGGCTAGAGCTGCAAAGAGAGAAGACATCAAGAGTAGCGCAGGGCTTGGTACACACAAGTGAATATGCTTGGAGATACACTAAGAGGAGCATCACATGTCAGGCTCTTTACTCCTCTCACCCCTATATCCAGTTTTGAGCCTTACCTCAAGCAAGATGCTGCTCCCTGCCACTTGCTCACAAGAATTAAAAGTTCAGGACGCGTGACCCCTTGAGAAGAGGGTACAAGAAGTGGGCTTGTTTAGTTGAAAGAAAAGAGAGGAGAGAATGAGAGATGATAACAAGTTTCAAATATGTCAGGCTGCTAAAAGGCAGTGATAATCTTGTCCCGCTCCCTGAGGACGTGGAAAACTGAAGGGACTGGCTTAGCATGCAGCAAGGGAGATTTAGGTTAGATATTAGGGGGAAGTGTCTAGCCATGATGATAGTTAACCGCTGGTTACGTTGGGAGGCTGTGAATCTCCATCAACAGTTGTTTTCAGGAATAGGCTAAATGAAGATCTATTAGGAACAGTGCAGATGAAGCAGATTCTGCCTCAGAACCAAGGGATTTGGGATGGAAACAAAATATTTTTACATTCTTCCTCTCCCTCCCCCCCAAAAAAGGTATTGTTTTGTTGGCATGCCCCACATCTGAAGTTTCCAGACTTCAAATGTTGAGTATTTCCCACCTTGATTCCTCAGTCATAGTTTGTTAGCCTCCGTTCTCTCCTGTGGGGCTGGCTCCCTGGCTTTGTACGCTCACATGAACCTCCATGTACCTCCATGGTGAGTCACAAACAGCTGAGGAGGATCAGTGCATTGGTTTTGGGGAGTCGAAGTCCTCTGGGGATGTACAAAGAAGTGGGGTCGGAAGCACAACTCCCCAAGATAACACATCGTACACAAGACTTTGTTTACCAGTCTGACCTTCTCTCCAACAAAATCAAACCCCTCCTGTACGAGATTCCCAGTCTTGTAAATAGCCACCTTGCCTGAATTACAATGTGGCTTTCCCCCCGATACTACTGTCCAAAGTAAAATGAACACTTTATCACAAAATGCCACCAACGACCTACCTTGCACCCCCCTGTCCTGACATCCTCTGCTCTGCAGGGAAGAGTGAGGGGGTGCCAAGGGCAGGCAGGCCTGGCAAGGTGGCCTGGCAAGCCCCACTTAGCAGGAAGAGAAACTTTGCCTCTCCTCCAGGGATGGGAGGGATAGGGACACTGAGACACAAGAGACACGCTCACATTGAAGGATCCCACACAAAGAGGCAGTAGATGACCTGGGAGGAAGCACCAGAACAGAGTCCTGACCAGAGGACTTGTATCAGATCATGGACACACCCCAGATAAAGCTTCAAAAAAGTTCCCATTGCAGCCAGCACCGAGGGCTTCAAAGCCACCAGTGCTAAATGCACAATCACCTCTGCTGACTACATGGGAAGAAGATGTGCCAAAGTCATTGCTGGAAGATAAGCCAACTCTATGTTGGCTCCGCATGTCTTCCCAGGCCTGCATGTCTCTCCCATTCATCTCACAGAAATTAAAAAGAAATCTGTGAATTTTTGTGTTTAACCCTCATTACCTGTGGGCAGGAGGGTTCACATTTTTTCTCTAACACAGAGATTCACAGACAGTGAAAATTACAGCTCACATCCTCTTTGCATTCTTTGAGCAAAAAGCCCTCACTGAAATCACTGAGGAATTGTGCCAAAGAATAAATTAATGATACGACGTGTCTCCAATAAAATTAGGAAGTGGGGAGGAGAAGAGGAGCGAGTCTTGAAGAGTTTATTTAACTCTCAGAAGATAGTTATTCCTGTCTTGTATCTCACCGGTGCAGACGCTTCAGCAAACCCACTGTGGCATGAGAGAGAGCGCAGAGCATCTCCTGGGGGAGACCTTAACGAGTGACGGCTGCTCTCCAGGGATTGCCAGCCCCGTTTGTTAGGAGGTTTCAGGTCATATTTCAAAGTTTGCCTTCTCAGATTTGCCAAGAAAAAACAGTAGAGCGCTAGATTTTTTTTTTTTAAAGTAATGTGGATGTTTGAGTACTGGGTTCACACAATGATGAAATACGTGTCTGATGGTGCATGGATGGAAGTTACTATCTGAAATAAGGTTGATTTTTAAATTTGCCATGGACCAATCCAGCCCCGACTGAGCACTGATTCGCTGAGGCTCATAAGCATCCAAATAGAAGTAAACGCATAAAGGGAGGGAGGAAACGTCCAAGCATGCACAGATACCGCTGCTTGTATTAGCTGGTTTTCAAAATGTCAACAGCTCGCTTCCACCGATGACAGAGCAGCACATTACTCCACTGAAATCGGTCCAGGTTTTTTTCAGAGAAGGAGCGATTGTTAAAGAGCACTCACTGCTACTCTGTCCTCCAGATACAACCAGTCCTTCGACCAATTGGCAGCATATGGTGTATTTCCTCAAATGACAGCTTTTGTTTGTCACAACAGGAGAACAAAATAGTACATTTATTCAACAAAACGTAATTAGCTTTTTTTTTTCCCTCCCAAAAAGGAACTGCAGAAGAGGATATTTTTAAGGACTCGGACGAATGTTTCCATGCTGTTTACGACACTTTTGTACAGAGCAATGCACTCTGGTGGAACAAAGCACATGGAATCACATTTGTTGCTTGCATCTTAAATCAAGATGTTAAGGGTTAATCATCCCACCTAAAATACCTATGGCAAAGTGCTAATAAGCTACTCCCATGCTAGGACTACATGGATCATTATTAGTGTTTGCATGTTTTTTAACAGAACAGCTTTCCATCTGTACAAACGACAAAAAAAAAAGGATCTCAATAATAACTGTATTAAATTTTTCAAAGTACAAATTTTTAATAAGGGATCCATCACATAGTTGAACTTCTTTGAGGTGACAGTGACATGACTTATAGAGCCTGGGCTCTGTGATCAAAAGGATTACACACATTAGCATCCCACTAATCACAGCAGGACGGGCCGGCCCATCAGGCCAGGACTCACGGAGGAGAGATCCGTAAACAAACACTTTCTCCCGCTCACAAACGTGGCTGGGAGCAGAGGCGCTCCAAGGTTGGTGTGGTCTTCTCCTCTTTCAAAGAGATAAGGATTGTGTCTGCTGGAGTAAATAAATTCTCAGCATAGTCTTACACATCTGTTTGTTTACTCATTTTCAGACATTACCATCCTCTCCTGCGTTGTTATCCCTTTTATATTACCCTTGTATGTATAATCAAATGCCCTCTCTTCTGGATTGACCCTCTGCTTCTTCCTGTATTATAGACGCCTTTGATCTTTCTTTCTTGCATCTGTGTGTCCTGCCTTGTAGTCTCAGCAGGATTTCCCCCCGACCCCTCGCAGTACCAGAAAATAAATGCCAAAGTAGCATTTGTATGCATTAGCGTAGAAAAAAACAAGACAGACACTCGAGAAGCCTACACGCAAGCGCTGTTACGCTGCTTGTGCTGGGGTACGCCCAGGCTGGTGAAAGGTGGCCCAGCTCCTGAGCACAGATGAGCCCCCTGGACCAACAAGGCGAGCAGCCATCATCATGACGGGGGAGGAAGGACCATCCTAAAATTTCAGAAATGACTGTTAATTTTTCCCCCTTCATCACGCACTTGGTGACTTGCAGGGTGCCCTCGGCACTTTCAAAAAGCAGAACTCCGTTTTAACTTTTTTTTTTTTCCCCGACTAGCACAGATTTCAAAACCCCTTCCCTTGCCCCACCATTTGAGATGGTCCAAGTTAGGGCTGACAAATTCTATTAATATCCTAACTGTAATACACTTGGGCGACGAAGAGGCTGCTCCTGATTTTTGTTCTCTGCAGGCACTGCCAATACCAGAAGAACTGAGGGTTATCTCTAGGTAGATGTGAAAAGATGCCATCAGTTCACATAGAGACCTTAACGAATGCATCAAGACCGCTGAAAGGTTGACCAACCCCTTCCTTCATAGCTGGAACTGGTGAGTAAGCTTCCCCAGCAAGCCCGAGTCCACTGGCTCTTGAAACAAAGCACAATAACAAGGTTGCAGAAAGTGAGATAACCCTTTCCACTCAAGAAGTGGAAAACAACATCTGTTAAAAACCAAATAAACCGGTGTAATGGCTTCAGCAAGAGACCCAGAGGATTTTAGAGATGCAGCTCGTGGCTTGGTCAACACATTGTGAACAGCAAATTACAAGAGAACAATTGTTTCATACCAAGCTCTCCCACCCCTGAACTCCCTCAAGGTTAATTAGGATGGCCTCCAGCCAAATTAATTAGAAGAGAAGATTTGGGCAGGACTTTACTATGCACTCATAACTACTTCCAAGGTGACCGAGAAGTTCAGAAATGCCTCACCTTCCAAATAAAGCCTGCTTGGCAAAAACCAAGCTCACATGTGCCATGTCATTTCTCTGACAATCAGGAGAAACACTTTATTAACTAACGGCTAAGGCAGAAGAATTTTCTGCATCCTTCCCACCGAACAATATGCCCTTGTTTATTTTCTGTGCTTTTTAGGTCATAAGAGGCCAGTGAAATTATGCATCTAAAGAACAATATACTACTGTAATATGCCACTTGATACACACAGCCCGGCAGACTCCAAAAGATCTGTCTTTTCCAAGAGCTGGCGAATACATGTCGCAGCATGGAGAAATCCTGAACATCACCATAGGCAGGGAGGACGCAGAAGTGGGCCCAGCCATTGAAACAATAGACTAAGTTGGTATTTCAATTGGTATTATAACGTGCCTCGGTGGCAGAGCTTAGGAGAGATCCTGCCTTGAGGGGAACAGCCCTGCCCAGCTTCTCTGCCCCGCGGCAGCAACCTGCCTTGACCTCCTCCGAACTCCTGCTGCCCTCGGAATCCTTGGCAGAGGGAATAGCTGGCAGGACCACACTTTTTTCCTCCAAGTGGTACCATGGTGAGTGGTAGAACTGCAATAGCGTAGCAGGGTAGGGCAGATGTAGCCTCTGTGATTACAAACTAAGCGCTGGCACAAATTGAGGCTCTCGCAGTGGCTGCATCTCTGAACTGCAGAGCCCTTCTCTGTCATTAATCTGATATTCTTTAGTTTGAAGCTGGAAGGTTGCTATTTTCCCTGTGTCTGTTACCCACAAACAGCAACGGCGTTTCTGGGCAGAATCAGAACTTCTAAAGTAACAAAGAGAAAATGCTTCAGCTCATGCAAAGAAGTGTAGCTGAATACTTTTCGGCAGGACACAATTCTCATTGTCACTAGCCAAGATTTAATGTCTTGACTGTGTGGATCAGACTGACTCAGAACAGTTATGTCGTATTTTCACTTAAAGACATGGGCTGGAGTAACTTCACATGTAGGATGCATGCCACAAAAAAAGCCATTATTCTCAACTCTTGACAAAAAAGAAAGGAAAAAAAACCCCCTTAATAGATGCAAGAGTTCTTTGGCACAGATCCAGTGGCAGACTAAGGCCATAATTTGTAATTCTAAGGCAATTATGAAATGACATAACAGCACAGATCTCCTTCTGACATAACAGCTTTTTTTCATCTCCTTTGCAAGAGTACATGGTTTAAAACCACCACCAAAAAGGAAATAACCCAAAAAATCTATTTGACTGCTGTGTAAATACCGGAATAAGAATAAACACCAAGAGGGGCGGCAGTTGATGTTTCAGACCCTGATGCCACATGCCGGTCAGTGTCAATAGGAGCCGGCACCGATGTCCGCAGCCGGTGCCCCGGCCCCGGGCGCAGGGGACAGCAGCGACAGGCGTTAAATAAAGGTGAGCGGCTCCGACCGACTTCCCTGGGACTCCTGCTCAAGGCGAGCTCCCCCGGGGAGCTGGGCTCTATGAGGGGCTCGGGATGTCGGCAGAGAGCCCCCTCGAGAGACGGGGGCGATGGGGGGAAGAGAGGAACGAGCAGGTGCAAAGCGGCCGGAGCAGGGACGGGAACCCGAGGGATGCGTCCCCCGGTACCGCGCATCGCCGCCCGCCCTGGGACACCTCCGAGACCCCC
>NW_009218244.1:0-2446 GCF_000690835.1 Fulmarus glacialis | reverse complement strand
AAGAGCTGGGCACGGCTGGACCCTCGGATCCCCGCCTTTAGCCTAATCTAGTAGCAGCAGTGATCAGACTTTATTATTATTTGCGCGCGGATCTCTTCGGCTGAAGGGAGATTTAAGAATCAATAGCAAAGTCGCATGCCTGACTGCCTGGGCGCTTATGGGAAAGCTGTTGGCCAAGGCCAATAAATCAATCCTCCTTTTTCTTTCTCTGCCCTGTTTGTTTCTTTTCCGCCTCCAGAATTTTCTTCCTTGCAGAAGGGAACCACATCTAACAAGGTGCCACTCTGAAATACATCATGCTTGAAGCCAATGTGCTAATTATAGATTAATAAGAGGTAAAACTCGGTTGAAAAGACATAGTGAAAAAAATCCGAGCTGATCAAATTTAGAATGTCATCAAATATGTTATGGTCGCTTAAAATCCTATGTTTAAGAGGACGCTGCATAATCTTCTAAACCCCATGACTCATTGGCACCAGCTTTTGCTCGGAGAAGTGAAGTTAGAATTCATTTAAAGTTATTTTGTGGTAACTGGGCTCTCAGACCTCCGAGGGGTTTTACAGCCCCAGTCAAGGTATGTCCAATATTTCCAGCCTGACACAGCAGCAGACGGAGCAAGTAAATGGAATGGAAGTGTTTAACAGGCTTCACACGTTTCATTTATTTGGATTTGAACTGAGGAGCTGAGCTGAGCCTTGAATCACCAGCGAAGGAAGAGCATAATTACTTGTCATTATATTCATTCCGATTTATAAATAATGTTTCTGGCTTTATTTTATTCAATGCTTAATTTAAAAATAATGATTAAAAATTAGCCCATGGGCTACGTGCTGGGTTATAGCCAGATGCGTTATTACTTCTCCTTGGGACTCCGGAAATATCTAAATGGGCTGGGAGGGAAAATGAAGATTTCCCACTCAGTTAGTTGTGATGGAGGGACAGTGCCATGGCTTAAGCATTTCAGATTTTAACTGTTCTGAAACGACGAGGTGTTTCACCAGAATCAGCCCGCAAATGCTGGGAGAAATCACGCTTGCCGAGGGTGGCGGTGCGTGTCTTTGGTGTCCCCTCCGCCTCGCAGGCAGAGGAGCGCACAGCGCTGCGTTCCTGGCTCTGCCTGTACACACACACACCCCTACGGAAATTGTAGGTGGCTGCATAGCTGCACACACACGTACATTTCTCTAATATGTTTATATGTTCGGTGGCTGGAACAGCAGCAAAATAAGTGTTCCCTGATTGAGAGCACTTGCCAGGTACTGCAAACACTGATGAACCAAAATCTTTATGTAGAAAATGAATAGTTCCCTCAAACATACACACATACACAGACACCCCCAAAAAAGAGAAAGGAAGAAAAAGAGAGAGAGAAAGAAAGGAGAGGAAAGGGGAACTCGGTTTATTCTCATTTGTTTATCTCTAGATTTTTCCCCCTTTCTGCAAATTCATTTGAATAGCTTTCAAGCTGCAAAATGGAAATGTGGCTCCTGCCCTCTATTTCAGCAGCAGCGTCCTGGCAACAGAGCAATTTTCTATCATCAAGGATAAATGGCATCGAACAGAACATTCTGATAAAAAAGAAAAAAAGCTTTAGCCCAAGAAGCCCATGATTGCTGCCCTTCCTGTCTGTCATCCCTTTACAAAATCCTCTCCTCCAAACCTGAGCTGCATGCTGTCAGAGCTAATAACGTCTTCTAAAGAAAAGGGGAAGAAACAGCATTCATGCACAATGTCCCCATTTATTACATAGAGTGCTTATTTAAAAATTGCAAATATCTTTGTTTGGTTCACTGCAAATTAAAACCAAGATGTAGGAAGTTACACGATGCAACAATTATTCATGTCACAGCAGAGCATCAAACCCTCATATCTTGCTTTTCTATTGGTTAATGTGTGTGTGTGTGTGTGCGCGCGTGTGCATGCGTTGTGTGTATGTGTGTAACGCAGGGAATATCCCTTGTTGTGAAAATAAAAACCACTTCAGGTAAGCCTGTGTTTTGTTGTTTTAGAGCAAGGGGAGGAAAAAAGCCATTACTGATACGCAGTAGGAAGAGGCTGTGCATGTGCTGTCTTTGCGGTTCCGCGGGGGTTAAGCCCCAGGACCCATGAGAAACCCGTCAGGGAAGGCTGCTCTGGGAATGGGGTGCTTCGCTGGGGTCGCGGGGCTCTCTCGGTCCACGCTGTGCCGGCCCCGCCGCTGGGCTCCCGCTCCTCGCCCCAGCAACGCCCCCGCAAACGCACTCCCCAGCGCTGGTGCGTTCAGGCTGGGTGCTAGCGCCGGGGAGCTGGTGCTCTCTGGCTATGAAAGGACCCTCGATAATAAATAAAGCTGCAGGAACAGCCCGCCCGAGCGGACCTTCAACGTTCAGAGATCGTTTTGGTGAGGGGGGAATTACACGGTTCGGAGCTGTGGCGAGAATCCCCCGCCTGCCCTGTCCAAGCACCA
>NW_009218243.1:2501-8491 GCF_000690835.1 Fulmarus glacialis | reverse complement strand
CTCCGGCACCGCCGGCCGCCGCCGCGCACAGGCTCCGATTGAGACGATCCGTGCGCTTGTCGAGGAATGAAAAGACACTTTACACTTGTTTACAGCGTGAAGCAGCGCCAACAAAGGCTTATTTTAGCCCCAAACGCCTACTCTTTACATCTACTCGAGCCATTGAAGAGTTTACATTTCCCTCCTCCTCACCCCAGCCACCCAAAACACCAGGCTGTGCGGCGGGAGGAGGGAAGCACGCGTCTGCTCGAGCCGCTCTTCAGAGAATCGGCCGGAGCAGGGGGGTAGCAGCCGCGGTAACCAGCAGCAGGGAACACCCCGGCTCTGGCAACACGAGGGGGATTCGTTCGCAGGCAGAAGAAATCTGGAACGACTTCCAAACTTTCAAGTGCAAATCTAAATGACAAATACATTAAAATAACTTTTTTTAAAGAATCACCATCTCTCAATTCATCGTTTGAGGTGACTGCTCAGAGAAAACAGCTCCCTGAAAGCTCTGACGGGTACATCGCCGCGCTGATTCAGTTAGAGGTGCATAAGGAATTCCTCAGTTCTTGTGTTTTTTCTTTCTGACAAAGACTAGCAGATTCAGAAGCCCGCACACAAGGAAAGCTGCAATTAATGCTAACGCTACACCTCTCCTCGTTAAACAAGTGTACCAGCCAGAACAAAGGACACCTGTGAGCCACAGCTGAAATGCATTCAGGGACGGGCTGGGGGCAGGTTTGGTGGGTAACTCAGGTCATGAAGGAGATGAAAAGCCCCCGGGGAGGGGGGGCTGCCTGGAGCACTCGCAAGGTGCAGTGATTGCCTGAAGCTGTTATCAGCTGTGGAGGTCCTTGCACCCTCCTTGCACCCCTGGAACCGAATCCCGTCCTTCCTCCGGCTCAGCGTTTCTGCAGAACAACCCGAAGAAGGAATGGAGCACTTCTCTGGCAGGTCAGGGATGTGCTGGCAGAATTCGGGATGCAGCAGCTCTGATTACTTGAGATGCTGAGCCGTACACTCAAATACCCTTCACTAATTAATCTCTGTATCCCTGTTTGTACAGCCCTGTGATGTTCCGGGCCGATGATTAATCACGGTGCTGAGTTTCAGGTTGCAGTGGGTGCAAATTGAACAATAGCTCAAAACCAACACTGAGGTCATTGGCTCAAGATATTGAAGAAACATCTGCCTGGTGCAACAAATCCTAATTTGTGTTTATTACAGCTTTATTAGGAGGGGGGCCTGTCGGCTAGGGTGGCATGGCTTTGCTGCTGCCCGTTTTGCCTGCTTTGGGGTACCCCAGGAACAGGAGTATCCCCGGGCCCTTCGGAGTGAGCACCAAGTGATGCTGCCACGCTGCACGGGCACAGCCTTCGTCGTGTGGCCTTGAGTGGAGACTCCTCAGATTTTGCACAAAAAGTTGTCTTAAAATAACACCTTGACACGTGCACTTCGTGCTAATGAAATGAATAATGTTACCGTTAAGATAGCGAAACTGTTAAGACAGCTTTAAATATTGTGCTGTTCTGTCGACTCCAAAGTGGACAGATTTTCCACTATGTTCTTATATATATTTGTTCTTAACCTTAAGAATATCATTGCAGGGATAATAATTCAATTTTGCGAGCAGGAAGGAAAGCAAACGGAGGAAGCTGTCCTGCTGTTTGCTTTGGGAAAGGAAGAGCCCTTGCAGAGCCTGGAGATGAGGCCGGCTTTGCCCTGAGAGTGTATCTTCTTAACCCAGAAATGGAGACCTTAAATCACTGCATTATATAAACCTCGGTGACAGCTAGGAGCTGGAGACTGGTTTCGGGGCACACAGCTCTCCTCGAGGACTGCAGTGCATTGCCTGGCCACCAGCCCTGGCAGCGGCTCTTCTCTTTTAATGCCTTTGTGTGGACTCAAACAACAACTATTCTCTAGTTATATTTTTTGCAGTCCCAGGTGAAATAGCTGTTAGTCGAGAAAAGTCACCTATGAACAGTCTTTTTCTGGGTCCTGAATTACAGACCTACGACTGATCCTCAGCACACAGCAAAATCTTCTTAGGAGAAACAAATGCCTTTTCTGTCGAGTGACTAATGCTGAGTCGTACGCACAGTGACAAACTCTAACTATAAATGAAATGAGATTGTCTTCTAGGTAGAGCATAGGTAGGAAACTCCTATTTGTCATGATGGAAACAACACTTTGATGCAAATTTCCCAGTTCTGTTGATAATCCTTAATTGGCCAGTATATCAAAACATATATATAAATGCAGTTCCGTTCCTGGCATATGATACTTACCTCCAGCTCTTGGAAGTGGGCTTATGTGTTTTGCAAATTGTTCTTCAGCTTTGAAAAACCTAATGTAGCCTGAACAACCGAAATGAAGGACTGCAAACTGACTGCTGTCTCCGTGCAGGCTCCAAATCCCCGAGCAACAGCATCAGGACGGCTGGGGAGTAATAGCACAGAGTAAGTGTTATAAATTACCCAAGATCTCCTGCTTCTTTTCCCCCCTTTTTTAGCAAAATGTGAATTTATGAACACAGACTATGAATTATTATCCCAAAAAGGCACATTTGGTATTTTACAGCATATTTCATATAGTTTCTCATCTGAAAAAAGGCAGACGGTCAGAAGAGTATAAGAACAAACTGTTCTTCACTAATAAAGTGTCACCGAAGATAATCGGCAATTTCCTTTCACTGTAGAGCATGTACGTGGACTTGATATTTACAGTCCTCTGCCTTGCCCCGAGCCGGGGCCCCGCGCTCGCCCAGAGCCAGCCGCAGCCTGCCGCCGCCCCTGCCAGCCCACTGGGCTGCGCTTCTGGGGGGAATTTTCCTCCCTCCCGAGCTTCTCTGGGGTGACAAAAATCTCTATTAAGTCCTACAACAGAGCCTCAAGCCCACATTCCTGCCTGACATCATGATATAGCTAGAAACAGCTCAAAAATCCACCCTTGCAAAATCCACAGGAGTAAGAGGATTAGGAGCGATGCGAAATTAAATGCCCGTTTCTCCAGAAGATGAGCGGAGGAGAACTCTGCTGTGCCCCTCCTGGCCGAGGGCTCGATGCTGAGAGATGTTGGCTGCCGAAAATGTCCTTCCTTGGATGAGGAGCCTGCGTCGATGCCCTGAATTGTCCCCTCCCTCCTGCTTTTCGGTCCATCCCTTGGCCCTTTGCCGAGCCTGGCCAGGTTTCGCGTCTTCCTCTGAGAGATGGCCCCAGCTCTTGGCTTTGGCTGCCAGTCCAAGCTGTTCCTCCGGTACGAAGAGACAATGTTTGCCTAAAAACATGAGGCTGAGGAATAAAATATAAACGGAGTGTATCCATCTGCTATAAAATATAGTTAACTCCTTGACCTGGAGAAGAGTTATGGCCACTTTGGGAACTCGCGGGGAGAGGAGAAACATTGGGCAGATCGGTTGAGGCAAACTGTAATGAAGATTTATGGGGTCTGCTGGTGGCAAGACTTTATTTAGGTTCCTACAAAGTGCTCCTGAGAGAGGGGTATGGATGTGTAACTCGACGGGATGGCAGAGAGGCGACTGGTCACATCGCTCAGCCGAGCCTGGACACGGGAGCTGGACTGGCCGCAACGAGAAATTAATGATGGCACAAGACTCCCCGGTAGCTTTTCCACTGGAAAGCCGCTCACTTTGGGCTTCCTTGGGAAACCCCGCTGTACTGCAGAGCCCTTTCTGCCCTGTGTTTGGAGCCCATACACCGCACAGCCACTAACCATGCTGCCCGCGACTGCCGGCGCTGGCGTTTCTTTCTGCTCCTTTGAATAACTGCAGCTGGTGCAGCTGGAACCTGCCTCCCCGTGTGCGGCAGCTTCAAAAAAATGTGCAATTAAACCAGTGGCTGGAAATGAAGTAGGAGAAGAGTCTGCTCTGCTGTGGACGTAGGAAAGGAAACAAATGTTTTCATATAAAGGAAGTTTACACTGCATATAAATCTGAATGCCAGAAGCTTAATATATTGTGGACAGAAGCTGTTCCATCATTCTGGGGCTATTAAATTTTTTAATCAAACGCTTTAGCTGTTAAACTGCCTGGGGTTGGCAAAAGCTTGCTGTTACTATAGGTTAAAACCCATCACAGTCCAAACAAATACAAAATTAATTTCAGGTGCCAAAGGAACGGAGCAGTCAATATAACAGTAATATTTCCTGGGGGCTGGCTGCAAGGCTGCCATTTCCACCCCACCTAACGGGAGATGACCCCCAGCTCTTGGGAGGTTTGGTTATCGTCCGAGGCTACCCAGGCAGCGAGCGGCAAACCTCCGCAAGGACCTGGGCTCTGCCTCCTGCCCCAGCCCCTGCCGCTGCCCCAGCATTGGGCCCCCCAGCAGGCAGGGACCACCGAACACCAGCCGGCTGCACCGGAGGGGTGACGTTGACCACAGGCGTGGCTGCCTTCCCGGTTCAGGCCTAGCATTACAGCCGTGAGGCTGCACGCAAGGAGGAAAGGAGCTGTCACAGCTCCAGGGAGGAGCTGCTGCTGGTAGCTGCTCTCACCCGCGAGCATCAGCCCTGCCCTCAGTGGCTGCGTTGCACAGCTGGACACCCTGCTAGCCCTCACCAAAACGCGCCTTCGAAAGTGCGGCTTCCAGCATCCTGCAGAGCTCCAGCAAGCCCGGTGCTACAGGGAAACCTGCGCCGAGCCCATCCATCACGGCAGCTCCGACTGCAGCCGGAGGTCCTCCGGAGGCACGCTCGTACATCACTGCTGAAGAGCTGCGAGCAGGAGGACTGACAGGCTGTGATGGAAAGAACCAACACAGAGGAAGCAGTGGGAGGAAAATATCTGCACCCTGGCAGTTTAAAGCTGTTTTTTAGGATACAGAGAAAATTTGTGATGGGTGAGAAATGTAGAAATTCACTTTGATTAAGTAGTCTGAAATACGGAGGCTCACTGCACTTCTTTGCTCTGGCAGCAGGCAGATCGTTATTTCATATGACATAGCCAATGTTTCCTGAGCTGAAAAGATGCTGGGAAGAGATCTCCCACCCTGAGATCTGCCTGCCGAGCCTCTCCACAGGGTAGCCCTGGTGGAAGTGTGCCCGTCATATTCAGAGAGTGTCTTCTCTCCCAAAATAACCCGTAACGAACGCCGCAGACAAAGTTGCAGGGAAGGCGGCAGCAGGTAATTATGATTTCTCACCTGCACCTCAGCTTCTTCACTCACATACTGATACCCTTGCAAGTTTTCCCTCGTGCAGAACTGTAGCTTGGGATTTGCTCTTTATCCCTCTAAACACATAATGCACCCCGAACCCCGCTGCTCCCTCGTAGCTCATCCTGAAAGGCAGCGCCGCCTGCGCCGAATACATTCTTTTAAAAAGCATTTGATTTTATCCCTTCTAATTGTCTTTCCCTGCAGTCTAGGGGGAAAAAATATGTAAAGCTGCCAGCTTCTAAGCCTAAGAAGCTGTGTTGTCATGAGCTCCCTGAATTCAGATGGCGTTTCTTCGAGGGCGGCTGTGCAGGTGTTAGCACAGCTGGACGGACGCCGGCATTGCTGAGCTGCCGGGGCACGCTGGCTCTTGCCGCCTGCCGTCTCCCCATCTCCTCATCTCCTGCTGTTCCCCGTGGGCTCAGAGCCTGGCTGGATGCCCGAGCAGCTCCCAGCACTGCTAGCTACCCACTGCAGAACGCCAGTGCCGCGGCCGGGGAGTTCACCGGGGGTGGCCGATGTCACTTGCTCAACGTGGCTGCAGGTAAAGCACGAGCCCCGGCGCTGGCGCTCGCCCCACCAAAGTCAGCTGCACGCAGCTCACATCAGATCCTGGACATTTCTTTGCTCACTGATCTTAAAATCTAAGTTGCTCTATGTCTTTTCACAGGAAAAACCCAAAATGTTTTGTCCTGGATTTCCAAACACTGAAATAAGCCTGGAAAAGATTAAACCTCAAAATGGGTGGAGGAATTGCTGCCTCTGCCCTGAAGTTTTTTGCGCATGCTCAGCTGATAAGCTTGTAAGGCGTGATGCTGAAAGACCTCACGC
>NW_009218243.1:0-2430 GCF_000690835.1 Fulmarus glacialis | reverse complement strand
AAGCTCCGCGTCCCCCGGGGTGGGTGCCAGCCGGGGGGAGCCAGCGCTTCCCCGGCACTCGGGCAGCACGCAGTGCTGCAGGGGGACCCTCCCTGGGACCCCCCAGCACACGCTGACGTCCCTGGGCAAGGTGCTTCTCCCGGCTGCTCCCAGCCCGAATGCGCGGCTCTGCGCTCCCCGAATACCCGTGCGTTGTAAAACATCCTCTACAACAGCGGATGAAAAATGGAAATTCTCCCCAGCCTGCAAACCCTGCTTCAGCCTTTTGCTATTTAGCATGTGCAGCTTGGAAATACGTGTGCATCAGAAATACGCAGAGCTTTAGAAACGGTTTGCCTTTCAACACGGGAGAATTGTGCCTTAATTGTGTCCCAAAAAAGCCCAAGGCTCCTAGCACTGAAAAAACCCAGCATCTAATAATAATTCCCCAGTGTCCCTTTTTACTGATGGTGTCTTGAAGGGTTTGGAGAAAAACAATTCAAGGAAGAAGAAAACCAAGAGGGCTGTCAGAAAACTAAGGAAGTAGTAAGTGATTCATAATGATGCCAGGCAGGTGTGGGCGGGCGTGGGAGCGTGGGGAGCCGGGGAGTCGCAGGCCCCCCTCTCCGGGGCAGCAGCAGCCAGGATTAGACGCCCAGCAAGATAACCGGGAAGGATGGCAGCCTGGGCGCGATGGGGTGGCTGGCCCTTTCTGTTGGCCACCTCTCTTCTTGCCCTTTCCCTGCCGTCACAACTCGGGACTGGATTCAGCTGCAGCTATTTCTGCTCCCGCCGAGACCCCGGGTAAAGCCGGCGTGGGATGCTGTCCAAGGATGTCTCCCTGCTAACGGGACGGAAATTTGGAGAACAAAACAGCAACAGAAGAGCTGCCTGCTGTTCTCTTGCAACAGCCAGGAGCCCGGCACAGCCCTCCTGCACCGCCCCGGACCTGCAGCACACCGGGAGCAGCGGAGCCGGGCGGCTGCTGAATTGGAGACCATCAGGACCGGTGCGACATGGCACCTTCACGTCCGAGTCCCACCCGCGTCCCTCCATGCTCGCTGTCCCTTTTGCACCGCGGGTGCTGACATCTTCACTGCTTTCATTACATTTTGTATGATTAAGCTTAAAAAATATATAATGTTATCAAATTAGAATAATAGCCAAGAAAAGACCGAGGCACTTTACTGGGAAATGGAAGCATGTGCATTACAGCAGCACGGAGCAAAGACAAGCCCTCCAGGAAATTGAGTTTAGTTTCAATCACTGTAATGACACCTCGTCCGACCATGCAATGAGAGTGTGAGGCGGAGGAGTGGAGTATTCAGCAAACAGAGACTGTCTTTGAAAAATGGCACTCTCTTATCGGCAGGATGATGGCTTACGAGCAGGATGTAATGTGCAATATGGGCATTGGAGGGGAGGCTCTTTGACTACGAGCGGCTTTTCCCATCCTTCCTCTGGCACACACAGACCACACCAGTGCTCTGCCCCTCCCGAAAGAGAGGTCGTTCAAGCGTCAATGTTTTACCGTTTATGGAGCATCCTGGTCAGCATGAACTACCTCCCGATGCAGGCGATCTCGTGCAGGACGTGTCTCAGGAGCCCCTGAGCTCGGGCACGAGCAGAGCCAGTGGCCACATGCTCATCCCCAGAGCTGGAGCAGCCAGCGGGCTTCTGGTTCACGTGCCTCCTTCGGATCTCAGCAGCCGCAGCAACAGAAGTGGCAATGCCCTCAGCTCTCAGCTTTGTGTTTTTCTCTGGGGTACTTAAAACCTTGAAGGCTCCAAGCGACTTGAGCTGCTTTCACCGCTGTGAAGCCCATCGCTCCTGAAAGCTGTCTGAGCAGCCGATGAGCCAACGTAATGCCATGTCTGCGTGCCGCCTGCCCACCCAGCTGCTCGCTCACCGTAAGCCAGCAGGCTGAAACCAGCCAGGTTCCTGCTTCCACCCGTCCCGAGGGCGGGATGCACTGGTGCAGAATTCACGCTGTCGAGGGCAAGGTGACGTGCTCCCTCCATGCCACATAGCCAGGACCCGCGCACTGCCTCGCGCCCGTAATTCACAGCTTACGAAAACAGGGGGCTGCTTAATTAGTGTGTGCAAGGAAAGCGATGTGATTCCTGCTTATTGGAGATCTCTGGCTGGAGCTAAAATGATATACGTGGCTTGGAATATTTTTTGTTTTAAATAACAGCACCTACATTTTTAATTTAGGTAGCACAATAACCATAAACCCTACAAAGCAATTCTTCATTTTAATAATTCATCTCCTCAAGTTTTACTGTGATTGATCAAAGATATTAAATTTAATAAAAGAATTTATCAAGGTTATCTGATGTCAAAACGAAAGAGAGTCTGGCTTTTTTCACTAGCTGGGGGACGCTGTGTGTTTGTGCGTGTCCACGTTGTATATCGGGGCACCAAACACACGCGGTAGAGCCAAAACCG
>NW_009218242.1:0-3994 GCF_000690835.1 Fulmarus glacialis | reverse complement strand
GCAGCCATCGTTCACCGTGGCTCTTGGTGAAACGTGAGGGGTCCCAGTGGGCGGTGGGTTGCTGTGAAGGGCCATGAGAGTTACCAGTGAACCCAATGGGAACTCATGTTTGTCACCCATGAAGCGTGTGTTTGGGGAGTCTTGAGGGCTGCCGCCAGCAGGGGTGAAGCCCGTTCCCCAGGGAATGGCTCTGCCTTTGCTGTCAGTGGACCCGGGCCTCACCCCTGGTGTCTGGGCAGGTGGCTTCCAGAAGGCTCTGCCTGCCCTCCCCCAGGGCTGCCTGCTCAGGGAAAAAGCAGCTCAGGGCTGACCAAGCTCTTC
This sequence comes from Fulmarus glacialis, assembly GCF_000690835.1. Lineage (NCBI taxonomy): Eukaryota > Metazoa > Chordata > Aves > Procellariiformes > Procellariidae > Fulmarus > Fulmarus glacialis. The sequence continues at coordinate 3,673 of NW_009218242.1, read as the reverse complement.
ATATGGGTTTCGTAAGGCCGTAGGAGAAACCACAATGTGGGCTCAGAAGCAGCGGAATCGTTATCTAAACCCCAAATAGCATGGTACTAACTCCTACTTCTGTCTCATGTTTAGGATTGAAGTGATGTGGAGAGCCCTGCGTGCCCCGGTGGTATGGGGGATGTAGTCAGGAGGCAAGGAGGAGCAAAGGAGGAGAGTATCGCCTCATCTGCTTGCAACAAGCCCAGGCCACCTGGCATGGGAGGGGTATGGGCATAGCAGAGAGCATGTGAATCACCCTGGACGTGCAGGTAATGTTCCCAGCTAAATCAGATAACGCTCTGTACGATGCTGCATTCACCAGTAACCCATAATGCACAATAGTGGAGAAAAAGTCATCCTTCCACAATCAAGAACGCAGTAACGGAGAGCCAGTTAGATGACAATTTGTGATTTTTTTAAATGAATGTGATTCCATCAAGTATAAGGGAATTTTTGCCCAGTAACTTCAGTGAGAACACATTTTTTGTTATGCTATTGACCTGCCCATATCATAATTGCAGTAATCTTTGTTATTTAGTTATGAAACTCTCCTCCATCTAATCTAAACATAATGTATGCAGTTTCAGAGATTTCTTAAACTGCGAACTCCTACTCAGCTGTTTTTCTGACTGGCAATCATGGCTCTACTGTGCCTTTATATTTGTACCTACCTTTTTTTTCCTGTCATTTTTAGTGTCATTGGTTATACTTGTCATTGTTTATGTTCTTATGTCCCTTCTTTCCCATGATGAACTGCTGTTCAGATCACTGGGCCTGACTGTATGCAAGATCAAGACTCTCAGCAACTCCTAGTTTCCACAGGCACTCAGCTCACTGCAAACTATCAGTAATTTTCAACAGACTGCCTAAGCAGTGTGAAAAAATACACCAAGGATAATAACTAGGCAAATATATTTTAAGCAATAAATGTAAATGGGAAGAGAAGTTTCATTTGAGAAGTTAAGCAGATGCAGCTATAACCAATTTCTTTAATGTACTGATACATGAGTGTTTTGTTTAATTTTCAAGTGCTGTTTAGTTGTCAATTAGGAATTGGAAACCGTTCAGTTGCTTGTAGCAAACCACTTTCTCTTGCTATTTCCTAATTTGGAATATTATTCTAGATTTTCAAGAAGATGTTTATCCCCTAATTCTTCAGGTTCATCTTACGGTCACGTGAGTAATTTCAGAAGACACATTCACTAGCTAACACCGATCACCTCTTGCAGTTGTACACTGCACAACATTTATAATTAAGCCTCTTAGGAAGTTAGCTGCATGGCCCATGATTAACTTTAACTTCCCTTAATTCTTCATTGTTAAAGCTCAGTGCAGAGATCTCTGGAGTAATCACCCCACCTTTCCATCCTGAGAATGGCAATGTAGTGTATAAGTCGGTATGCACTATGATATCATCCCAGCACGGAAAGTACGTATTGGTGCCTTTATCACAGTCTAACAGGCCATACAGGCTTATCCAAAGAAAGTATTCTCTCAGCAGATGAGCTAGATAAAACAGTTGATCAGAGACTGTTGACACACTGCACAGCATCTATAATTAAGTCACTAGGGAAGCTGGGATGGGATGCTGTAACAAAGGTAGGATCCAATTTACACACAGCTTTCAGCAAATCTTAAAATGCTGTCTGAATAAAACCCACTGAGGGTTTTAAGCCACTTCTGATTTACTGCATGCTAGAAATTTGGCAAATAGTGGTGAGGAAAAGGGGGTAGAGGGTGCATTGTTTATTAAACATGTAAATTGGATATATTTTGGTTGTGTTCCGCCCATGACTCTCTTTCCATCTCTTCTTTTCAGACAAACGTTTTGTGAAGAAGAGGTGTCTGTTTGTGTCAGAAGTGCTATAATGAATGGCACATTGAGAATACTACCAGCTTGTAATAACTATAATGACTGGTATTCCCTGTTCTGCAAGGCTGGGCGGGAAAGAGCGTATCCAATGAATAGAAATGGATCCTTGGATTTTGGTTCTTGAGGTGACCTTGACTCCACAAATCTACAGAACAATTATAGTACAGAACAGTTGATTGCTTCTCTGTTTGTGTGGCAACCAGATTATGGAGTGAGACAGAGGAGCCTTCAGTACCTACCCTGATATGCTTTTTTTGGTGAAGAAAAACACCACAAAAATATGGTGTAATGTCAGAAAATGCTCTTAGTTTTATTTCTGTTGTTATAAATTAAAAATAATAACTGAGTGTTTTACATCAAAAAAAATCCACAATCAGAACTGTGTGTGACTTTGACAAAAAGATTAAAAAAAAAGATAAAAAAATATAGTGTTGCAACTGAGGTCATCCAGCAATATTACGTTTATTTTGAGAACTTTGGGTAAGATTTTACACTTACATTCATTTAATACTTGCTTAGTGATGGCATTATTTGCAACTTACACTATTGTGAAGCATGAGCAATGTGTGAAACTAGGAAAATGTAGGGGAAGATTTTGTGAGGTTAAAAAGGCAGAGGAGACCTAGAGAGAGGATTTGTTCTTTGATCCGGGAGATAAGAGACCAGACTTGCACAGATGCCAAGCCCTTGGCTTCTACTGGAGATCTGTATACTCAGCATCTCAGTCCATCAGACCTGGAATAACTCGGAACTCTGGATGGCAGCCAAACACAACGCATTTTTATTTGAAGCAGTCTATGCTTTTTATTTTGTAAGGATTTCCTCTGTATTTTTTTTTTTTTAAATCCTAAGCGGTTTTGTAAAGTGCACACACTTCTCATCGTCAGGGTGAGGGTACTGGTTGTGGTGCTGAAAGAATTGTGGTGGGGGAAGAGTTTCAGCTCATGTCTCCTGACATTCACAACTCGTGTCAAAGACAGCAACTCTGCGACTCAGATCCACATTCACGTGGATAAGTACACTCTCTGTTTGGACAGGAGGATAAACGTGGGTTCTGTTGTGAGAAATACATATCAGAGAGAGATAAAGAAACTACTATCTAAAGGTGAAAGTCACATCAAGATAGTAATTCACGTTGTTAATATATTTATTTCTGCAAACAATGGGATTCTCAGCTGCATCTTAGCTTTGGGACAAACCCTGCTCTTTCGTACAAGGAGACCAGTGGAAGTCAATATTTTAATGAATTTCGGGTGAGCTTTAGATGGGTCAAATCCCAGCCTTCCTGCTTCTATCTTCAGCGGGAAATCAGCCACTCTCCCATAAAACTTAGACTTTTTTTTTTTTGGCACATGACAAGAGCAGGAGACTCACTGTGCTTTACACAACCACCCTACTTCCTTTCAAATTAAACTGCAAAACGAGCCTACGGCTTCGCAGGTGCTGGAGGCGAGGCACAGGGCGAGCGGCAGGTCCTTCCTCTGTGGAATGAGGCTGCTGCTCTCAGGTGCCTTTTTTCCCAAGCCCCCCAGCCACATCAGTGGCTTCTGCCAAGCCAACTCGGGGGCAGTTAATCACTCACGCAACTCAGGGCATGCCAGTCCTGACGCTACAAAGCCCTTGTTTTTAGGATGGCCAGTTATTACACCCGTTACTGAATCCTCAACCAAGGTGTGAAGCCTGAATGGCCACAGGCCACGTGCCTGTCTGGTGTGCAACGGCACCGCCACCTGCGGACAACCCTTGGCTGATGGAACACAGAGATGGATTTCCGCAAGC
>NW_009218241.1:0-1548 GCF_000690835.1 Fulmarus glacialis | reverse complement strand
CCACCGCCCCGCACTGCCCGGACTGCGGCACCCTCGGGGACACGCTGCCGCCAGCCTCCGACCCCGCGCTGGCACCGGGAGAGGCAAGGGGAGCTCCTGCACCTCTGCAGGGGGGGACTACGGGGTGCTGCTCCCTTTCGCTCTCCATTGCTGCACCCTTATGCATCCATTAAGCCACCCGGGGGCTGTTCCCAAAGAGGCTGGGTGATTTAGTAAATATGCTGATTATTGCTGATTTAGTAAAAAAGCTGATTATTGCTATCAAACACGAGGAGGCAGGACTGCGCCGCTGCCCTCCCACCTCCCCAGCCCCACTGTGTCTCCGCACCAGGCTCTTGTTTCTGCTGAGGGTCTCCAGCTCCGTGTGCAAGTTCTCCAGCTCCAGGGCCGCTGTCTGCTGGGACCTCTGGGCCTCCGCGCACTTTGCTTCGCTCTCTTCCAACTGGGAAAAGTTGAGGGAGACCATAATTAAAGGAGCGCTCGGTGCCTGCAGAAACCACGTGCTGATTATGCTGGTCCCCTTGCTGCACCGTCACGTCTATTTACACTGCACCCCCAGAGCATTTTCCCCTGCTAACGCACACGGAAACTCGACCTTTTAAAATCTGTGCTGCCCTTCAGCCTGTCTGCTCCTGGTTTACAGTGAAAACTCTTCCCTTCCCAGCCGGTGTGGCAGGGGTTCCTTGGCAGCTCCCAGCACAACTAGCCGTGGATCCTAACACCACTGACCGTCCTGCTGAGTGCTGAAGTAAGCGCCTCGATGTGCACATCCACCCTCTGCCTTGGCACTGCCGTGGTGAGGTAGAGCTGGGATCATTAATTTGCAAAATTATGTGAATTACATGTAATTCCTGATTAGAGCAATTCATGATTCGGAGTTTGCAAATGGGCTTTTCACGTGGCATAAATTGCATTTGCAAATACACATGAAATACCACACTTATAAATGCTAATTTGCTCTCAGTTTTTATAGCTCAGCCATTAAGACTACAATGATCTTAAATGGGCTGCAAGCATCTGGAAGATGCAGCGTCATCCCAAAAACTCACTTCGTCAGGATGGAGGAGTTTACGTAGGCTGTACCTGAACATCCAGTTCCTTCCCCTGCTCGCTTGGGTTTCTTTCTTTTCTTTATGAAAAAGAAAACTAAACCCCTCCGCTGGCTGCTCATTTCCCGCGCCTGGTCCCCATTCCCCTGCAGAGGATGCAGAGCTCCCGGGGGCAAGAGGAGCTGCTGTGCACCAGGGTGAGAGTTTGAGCATTTTAGGCTCTTTTCTCAGGGTTTACTTGTCTTTTTTTTTTACTCTCTCCCTCAAAAAAAGGCAGATTACAAAGTACTGTAACTGCAGCAATTCTCGGCTCGTTTCCCTCAACTGTTTGGGGTGATTGAGACCTACTTGGAGAAGCGGAGCCTAATCTGCAGAGGAAATGGGAGTCGTTTTTCCCTTAAAGTCAAGGATTCTTTTTATGTGCCTGGCACGGTGCGATCTCGGAAGGGCCGCTGCCCAGCCCTGCCCAGCCCCGCAGCGCGGTGCCGGCACCCGGCCG
>NW_009218240.1:0-4950 GCF_000690835.1 Fulmarus glacialis | reverse complement strand
GGGTAATGGACTGGATCCTCAGAAACCTGTAGGTAACATAGAACTTTAGAACTGTTAACTGCATAAGCTAGAGAATAAAATAAATGGGTAAGTTTCACTGCTGTTTGCCAAAATTAGTATTTTTTTGTGAGTTCTCTCTCTGGTGACTAGCCTCTAAGGTGACTTCAATAGAATTCAGAAATGACAGTCTGCCCTTGAATATGATCTGTAATGGATCTTCATGACCTGTCACTGTACACATGGTTGTCAGGGCTCTTCTCTTTTAAACTAATACTCTGCCTAGATTAATCCACTAACATTCAGCCTACTTTATGAACACAATACCTGAAGTTAAAGTTTGCTTTACATAGTGCAAGAAGACACTGGGATTGTATTTAATTGAAATCAATTTGAGTTGCAGTAATTATAATTTGGTGTGTCCTTTTTTCCTGAACCTATTTTCCTAAAGAAGATGAGGATTTCTATAACTAGATATTATTTTTCTATTTAGATAAATTATTAAAAATTGCCTTGAATTTAATTTATGTTTGGAGCTCACTGCAACACATTCATGTTTTAAGGCAACTTTTGTACACCTTTGCTCTGATGATGTGCATTTACCAGAGTTCCAGCTGGCAGCTAGAGGCTTTTGAAGCCTCAGCAAGATTCAACCTCAGTGGAACCACAGTGGTGTAACATTAGAGTAGCGGAAGTGCAATGCATCCTTTTCCAACTCAGTAAGAGAATTCAGAAGGTTTCAACTGAGAGTTCATGTCAGCATTAGAAAGTCTAAAATTGCTATAATGGTAATTTTCCACAGGCTCTGTCTGCTGATGACAAAATTATTTTTTTAAGCTTAAAAAAAAGAAAAATCTAAGTAACCCATGAAAGTGAGCGTAGCCATTTAAGGCATATATTTTACACTTAATGTGGGGAGAGGAACTCTGCTGCGGAAGTGTAGTAAGTCTGCATTCCAGGGGCTTTGGACTCATTGCATGGGCAATGTAGAATCAGCCTGTCCATGGGTGTCCTGCTCACGTGCAATAGGTAGAAGGAAGATGTCATCAGATCTGCTGTTTCTGAACTTACAACTGATGGGAGTCAGCAGTTACTTTTAATAATGAATCTTTTTATCGTCATTAATATGGTAAATGCAATGTCAATTTACAGAGAGGTCTGAGTATACTTTTTCTTCAAAGGAAATATGTGAGAGGGAGAATTCAGGTTTTGCATTCCAGAGATGCTATTCTTGAACGTATCAAAAAAGATGTTAAAATGCATGATGCAAAAAGCTTTCCTTTTGTTTTCTTGCAAAGACAACCAAAAAACCTAAAAACTACTGCCAGGTTACAAACAGCAGGTGTAAAAAAATTAACAAGGGAAGGAAAGCTTTCTACACTAATGAAAGGCAAAGATTTTCTTTCACATGTACACAGATTCAAAAACCAGTCTAATTGCTGTCCTTCCTCCTGTTGGTTCTCATTGTAAAGACCCTGGAGCAGTCAGTACATAGTCTTAAGCAGAATGCTCAAGTCAGGGATCCTCTATGAGGTTTTGGAGGGCTCAGAAAATGTTCTGGTGCTGGAGGGTGGATGTTGGGAAGTCACTGGGAACGGCAGGCCAGTGGGGAGGCTGTGCTACCTGGCTGGGATGGGCGCCTCTGAGTTTGTGCAGGGACAGAGTCCCCTCAGGGCGGCACGGATCTGGTCATGTTCCTTGTTTTCTGCACGACTGACTTCACTTTCCCTTCTTCTTCTCTGCGAACAGGCCAGGCCTGCAGTGTGTCTCCTGGTGACATCAGGTCACTTCTTGCCTTTCAAGTTTATGCACTGAGGCAAGGGGAAGAACGTAAACCTTCTTACTCTCAGGTCTTTTGCTGTAACCTGGTGTTTCGGGCTGAATGCCATGAAATGTGACTTACTGTTCCTCCAGATAAATAGTTTCAAAGAGTAATGCCCTGGGGGGGGTGGGGGCGGGAAGTTGTGGTTTTGGGTTTTTTTTGAAGTTTCTAAGGGACCTTAAATTAATTTTCGATCAGGGTTATCTGGGACATTTAAAATAGGAACCAAACTGTAGTTATTGCAACTTAAACAAATGAAATGATGTGTCTCAGAATATAAACATCTAAAATAACCTGTTGCTGTTCAAGATTCTGAAAGGAGGTTGTAGCAAGGTGGGGGTTGGTCTCTTCTCCCAAGTAACTAGCGATAGGATGAGAGGAAATGGCCTCAAGTTGCGCCAGGGGAGGTTTAGGCTGGACATTAGGAAAAATTTCTTTACTGAAAGAGTGGTCAGGCCTTGGAACAGGCTGCCCAAGGAAGTGGTGGAGTCACCATCCCTGGAAGTATTTAAAAGACGTGTAGATGAGGCGCTTAGGGACATGGTTTATTGGGCATGGTGGTGTTGGGTTGACGGTTGGACTCGATGATCTTAAAGGTCTTTTCCAACCGTAATGATTCTATGATTCTATGATTCTACCTACACAAATAAGCCTGTTGTAACCATTTAAACATTTTTCTTAGCATTTATAAATCCAAACATAAAACATAATATCATACATTAATCTGTATGTATGCACACAATTAAAAATAGAGATATGGGCTTAGTTTTGTCAAAGCCAGTAATTCACTGATAACTAAATGGCATGTGGATATGCAGAGGTGAATGGGATGGGATTGGTCCTATTATTTATTTATTTATTTATAATAGGGGTTTTTTTAGTAACCAAAGCATGTAAACATGCTTTAAAAAAGCTGGACAAATATGGACTCGTCGAATTTATTTTCTTTTGGGGAGCACAGACAAAAGAGGGATGATGTCTTGGCCAGCCCATTAGTCAATGAGAACACCACATGCCGTTATGTCTACTCTCATGATCCCAGGAAGAAGCAGCAGCCATAACAGCACCAGCTGCAAACTCCAGTGGCCATGGAGTGCTAGAGCTACAGCAGCTCCAACCTAGGTGTTTGTGGGGGGAGATGGAGCTGGCCTGGGTAGCATCTGGAAGTATGGCAGGAGCTGGTAAAGAGGGGGATCCACAACAGATTCTTCCCTTTATCCTTCAAGGGTCAAGAGTACTGTCAAAAAACCAGTGACAGCTGCAAGGTTCAGTTGCAGGGCTTCTATCTTGATACTTATTTCATATTAACTACTTATATACCTCATATGTAAACACTCATCACATTTGGACTCTGATCCTTTTTACTGTCACTATAACTGAGATACCAAAGCTAAGCTTGCCTGGCAGCTAACGTCAGCAGTAGTCATGGTAGCAGCACACTTCTGATTAGGAAGTGAGCCCAGGTCACAGTTCAAGATACTAAACAGAACAGTGTGGAGATGCTTGAATTACTAACGCTTAGGATTCGTCTGCTCTATGAAGGAAAAAAAACCATATATATTGGGCTTCATTGTCAAGTAATCGCAACCAAAGAACAGATAACTCAACTGTGTCTAAACCCTAAACTTGTTTCTGAAATGGCAATTCCATAGTTGCGGGTTTTTTTTTCATGTCTAGCTACTAATATCTGCATTAGCTACTAGATAGCTCCTGATACTAAAAAATGAAGGATCTCAGAAAAATAAGACCACTTTTTGCATGGCTTCAGCTTCATCAGCATTATAGTCTTCAAATTTTCAGTCTTCATATACAGGTTTAGAACAGGAGTTGGCATTATATGGGAACATATAAAACAAATGCAGTGTGCAAAACACTTGAAGTAATCCATTCTCTCTGATTATCACTAATAAGGACTCAGCTCTCTCTAGTTTCAGGCATTGTCCTTCAGGAAAGATGTGGACCAGCTGAGCAGAATCCTTAGGAGAGCAATGAAGAAGTCAGGAAATCATAATCTATATAGAGAGGTTGAAAGGTCATTTAAATTAAAGCATACTGAAGAGGCATGCAACATTGTTCAAATACACAAAAGGCTGCTGAAAGGTGAAATAAAATAAATGACTGTGCCAGTGGTGGATAGTGCAAGAAGTAATTGCTTTGAATTAGCATGAAGATTAAGATTAGATACTAGCAAAGTTTTTTCTGATGGTAAGTGTAATGTAGCACTGGAGTAGATCAGCCTGGGAAGCTGTTGAGGCTCTGGCACTGGAGATCCTTGGGAACTGCTTAGACTAACATCTGACAAGAATGATCAAGACCTAGTCATCCTTGCCAAGGAGCAAAGGAACCCATTGAGGCTCTCTTGAGGTCCTTGCTGGTCCTGTGCTGTGATGCCCATACAGATTAGAGTGTTCATCTGCACAGCATGTTTGGGAGGAACGCAACCTTAGCTATTATTTTTAAATTCAGTTGTGATTATTACATGTAATTTATGGATTACTGGCTCTGCATAAAGACATAGCTTGCAAACAAATGTGCATCTTTTCTGTATTGATCAAATTGTGTGATCGTGATCAATAAGAAAGAAGCAAAATATTTCATCTGCTAATCTATTTTATATTTTAGAGTTGTGATTCATATCAGCTCACTTTTGACACCTAAAAGTTAGATGTCTGGCTCCTTCTTTAAGATGCAAGACATCTCTTCAGGCGAATTCACCCTATCCTTACTGCCTAAATTAAATAAGGTGGTTTGTTTACTATGTGTGTCTCTCTCTCTTGGCAACACAGGAAGCCTCATCAAGTAGACAACTATTTCTGTGGATTGCCAAGATAAACCTTGAAGTAACCAAAGAGATTTTGAAAGGAACAAATAGCAATCCTAGTGAGGAAATGGCAAGCTGCATTTCAATTCATATTGCACTACTACCAGTGTAAATGCTGAGATCTGTTTTAGGGGTCATGCTGAGAGGGTACTGCTTCTTCTATGTATCTAGGTATATTTATGACGTTTTACAATTTGACAGGGATTGTTTGAAGTACATTATGATGTTATGAGCCAGCACACACAAATCAGCTGGACTGCTGAAAGAGGGGCTTCCAGAAGACAGACATAGAATCATAGAATCATTAAGG
>NW_009218239.1:32436-88319 GCF_000690835.1 Fulmarus glacialis | reverse complement strand
TAAGCCACAACAGGGAAATAGGCAAAGATGTTATTTTACTGCTTTACCGCTTTACTGCTTTACCGCTTTACTGCTTTACTGCTTTACTGCTACTTCTTAGAGCTACTGTAGTACAATTTAATTGTAAGGGCATGTGTGGAAAGCTACACTATGGTCTAAAGGGAGCTTATAGTTTGTTGTACACACAGTAGTCTGTGATTCCGGAGTGCTCCAGTTACACGTGTCCAAGCAGTGCAGCAGGGACACTTGCTTTGGTTCTTCTGCTAATACCGTCTGACACGGTGCCCTCGGGGGGCCTGCTGGGAGGCTGGGTATTGCCGAACTCTTAAATGGTCAAGCTTCAGTTTTACATGTCACCATACGGATGGAAGATTAAGCAAAACGTAACAAGGCTTGCACTTAGAAAAATAAAAAGGAACTGACATCCTGTTTAACTGCTTTCACAGAGATCCAACAGAGAAATGAGCACAAATTAGAAACTTCTAGGGCAAAAGCAAAACTATGGTCTTTACATTGACAGAATCAGGCCATGATCCTGCCCCAAATTTCCATCAAAATGGAAAAGTGTGGGAATGCAACATTGAATGATTATTCACATTACATTGATATGAACATCAAGACTGATGGTCAGGAGAAGGCTTCAGAGGTTGCTCAAATCAGTTATCCAGGTGCTGTAATCTGGGTTCAGGACAGAAAGAGCCATACTTCAAATACTATGAGCTATGTTTCTATAGAGCTTTGGAATTTAGTACGTGGTATAGACTCAACTGGCAGTAAAAAAAAAACAAACTCATGTCTTAAGTTTCAGTGGTCCTCCAGCTTATATTCCAGGTTAATTTGTCAGTTGTATACTGACCATCTTAACAGTCCTGAAATGTTCTTGAAAAAAAGGCACATCATAACTCCTCTGGTTAACTATGCTGTCACAGCTAAAATGTTCTGGTACCTGTGCTTAGCATGCATCCAGGTTATTAATTTAGTATGCTATGGAGAGTCTTCCTGGTTCCAGTTTGCTTTGTACTTATACCTGGAGACTTGCAGTATGCACTAGAGATACTGCTGGTAGACTCTGAGCAGTTTCCCTTTTGGTGGAACCACAGCTGAAGCCATGCCCAAAGGCAACCCTCTAACATGCCCCAATGCACTGTGGACACAAGGCCCTCCAGCATCAGCTCCCTGCGCATGCACAGTGTGTGCCTGGGCCAGTGTCGTGGTTTAACCCCAGCCGGCATCTAAACACCATGCAGCCGCTCGCTCACTCCCCCCTGGTGGGACAGGGGAGAGAATTGGAAGGGTAAAAGTGAGAAAACTCCGGAAGAGTAAAAGTGAGAAAACTCATGGGTTGAGATAAAGACAGTTTAATAGGTAAAGCAAAAGCCGCACACACAAGCCAAGCAAAACAAGGAATCTGTTCACTACTTCCCACAGGCAGACAGGTGTTCAGCCACCTCCAGGAAAGCAGGGCTCCATCACGTGTAACGGTGACTTGGGAAGGCAAACGCCCTAAGTCCGAACATCCCCCCTTCTTCTTCCCCCAGCTTTATATGCTGAGCATGACATCATATGGTATGGAATACCCCGTTGGCCAGTTGGGTCAGCTGTCCTGGCTGTGCTCCCTCCCAGCTTCTTGTGCATCTGGCAGGGCCTGGGGAGCAGAAAAGTTCTTGACTAGTGTAAACACTACTTAGCAACAACTAAAACATCAGTGTGTTATCAACATTATTCTCATCCTAAATCCAAAACACAGCACTATACCAACTACTAGGAAGAAAATCAGCTCTATCCCAGCCGAAACCAGGACAGCCAGGCACATGCCCTGAACAGTCATTGCTGTAAAGGGTTCTAGAGCCAGAACACATCTTGCTAAATCAGAGCCTAGACCTTTCCTCTCTGCACTACACCATATGATACCATAAACATGTCCATAAAGCCAGTTCAGGTTCCTCAGCACTTCAGTTTGCAGCGTTGACAGTGTGGTTGAGTATGGGAGTGGACTGACAATTACCATCATTGCTGTTACATCACCTCTGCTTGCAATTACCTAGTGCTTCCTTTTAGGAGGGGCAAGGCGGGAATCACATTCCCCTTCCAGTTGCCCTTTCCTACTTTGCCAGGCTATACAAACTTGCTGGTAGCCAGAAGTGAGTCTACCTTTACTCATTCTCACTGGCTAGCCCCTGATGGTTAAGACATGAGGGTTTAGTCCCAAAATTTGTCAGTATTTTCTATGATGTGACTGAGCAAGACAATGTGGCTATGTTAACATTAGCAAATAGTTTGCAGCAAAAGGAGCAGATCTCTAGAGTAAAACAGTTGATTCTGAGGACCCATATTCTTCACTATACACACCTGAGTATTTTTTGCTTCAGATTAACCCTAGTTTGGCCGCATGGATTGACTGCTCTTTTGTGGCTGGAGAACATTAGGTGTGCTCCTGGATGCATCTCAGGGTAGTGTGTAAAGCTATATAGTCTTTGAAGGTACCTCACATGAATGGTAGTAGCCAGAATTTTGCTCTTTATAAACTTTACTATCATTGCTGACACTGATCTTGATCTGGATGAGAACCGCTGGGTTAGGCAGTCTGCACAAAAACTTACCCTTCGTCTATGGCTCTGAGCACCGTGGGGAATGGCAGGATCAGCACGAGAGGACGACTGGCACTTGGACTAGTTAGAAGATTATGAATTGGAGACTTTGGTAATGCAAATGGCAGCAGATAAATGGAATAGTAATCTCAAAATCTTTCTTCTCTCAGACAAAATTTCCACTTCTCTCAGATCATTTGTTTTGCCAACACTAAAAACTGGAAAAAATAAAACTGAGGGAGTGAATGTTAAGCTAAATATTTAAAGAAGTATCTTGGAGTTCCCATGTGTATTTTCTTCTCCCATCAAAAGTTCCCTATTTTAGCCAGCTTTTGGCAACTCTCAGTTACCAGTACTGGATTACAGAAAATTTAATCCAATGTGAGTGATAATCCATCCCAAAATGCACAGTTTTTCAACAAATAGTGGAGATGGGAATGTCTATATGTCTGTATGTCTCAGAGTATAACCAGTCAGTCTATTACAGAATAAGATTAATTAGATAAACTTTAATTTGTCCAGGAGAGCGTTTAATTCTGAAGATGAAGCAAGAGAGACAAAAATGCAGCAGGAAAACTTTTGGCTCTCCTAAAGTCAATGGGAGCTTTCAGAAGAGCCAGGACTTCGTCCTGTATGTTTTGTTTTTCTTCAGATGTCGGTTACCTGCATACAACATAAATACGATGTGGTCAGAGAAGTGTACGGTGAATGGCTGAAACAGTTAACAAAATCAATAAATGTGGGGAAAGTAGATGAAAACATAAACCAGACTGAGATATTTTTTCCAGACCAAGATTTTTAAGTCTTCTGTATTTTGTCATTTGTTAAACCACAAATAGTTATAAACAGAGCTGCAGTTCAGAGAGTCTTTGTTTCTAACATAAACAAGGCATAGGGCATAGCTCTGTATGTCAGCCAAACATGACTATAAGTTACAAAAATGATATATATGTATAAAAGAAGTGTCAGACCCTAATTGAAAAATTGTATTTGGACATGAATAAATATAAGGAACACACGTAACTCCAGAAAAGCGGTAAGTATTTAACAGAAAATAACCCAGATTAAATTAATGCACGCATTATACTGTATCTGTGAAATTAATTTAATTCAATATACTGAACCTCAGAAACTGGGGAAGTTTGCATCATTTAGGTATCGCTATTCATACTGGTGTGTCTGTCCTAGTTGAGAAAGCTTATACTTGTAAAACCTATACTGAACATATGCAACTTTTAATTTAACTAGATCTAGGAGCAGAATAGCAGACTGTATCAAATTGGATTAAATATACAGCAGAATTTCTTTTTTTAACAGACAAGCTTTGCACAGTCGTTAAGAGGAATAATATTTTTCATCTAAAATGGCTGTATTTCTTAATAACCAGGTCACATCATAAAACCCCAAATCTGCAAAGAACTTACTTAAATACCTTTTTTCCACTTAATTTAGTTTTTCCTAAAATAACATTTTCTGAACATCATGAACACTTACTTGCAAATCATTACTTTAAATTCTTTTACAGTTTGTTATTTAGAACTAAAAAGAAATAAAGCTCTCAGATAAGTATGTTAGCCCTCAAGTGTTTTGATGCTACAGGCTCGTTTAGCTGCATACTGGGTCACAGCAGTCACTGCAGTAAACAATGTTCCAAACTTCCAAAGCCTGCAGAGGTCAGTATAGCAACATCAACAAGAAATTATATAGCTTCACTGAATAGATTAGCAGTCACAAATATTTATTGTTAAAATGCAAAAATGATGTATCGTTCTGGCTGTTACTGTAACTGTGGGACTACTACGGCATGTGATGGTTATTTCTGCAAAACTCATATCGCAGATGCTAAAAGTTTTAAAGACATTTTTGCATTTGCATTTGTTAATTATAAAAGGGTTAAATATATTTTTCTTGAGGGTGTTTGAGAAAAGTTGGATGGGCATTATGGAAAACTTAAACACACTCTTCAGTAGCTGTCTTCTCTGTGTTGCCCTGTCAATGACCTCTGCTGTGACATTGAAGGAATACCCTCCGTGTGGGTGAGAAGTAATTTGCTTCAATGGCTCTTCTGCCCCAGACATGTATAAAAAGGAGACTGTAAACATATATCCTGCGTTTGCTTTGGCGCTGACGGAGCTGACACCATCAAAGTCATTTGGAGCAGAACTTTTAGATGTTTGTGACAAACTAGACCAGGATGAATGATTCAAACAGTAAATGTTAAGCTCCAAGCTCGGTGCAATGAAATCTCCAAAACTGAAAAGAACTGTCAGATAAATAGTGCTAATCAGGCCCTTGAACAATACCATATTAACTTTATTTACTCTCTTGGCCGGCTTTTCATGATCTGCCCACTCATGGCACTAAAAAGAAGTTACATTAGTGTTTCACTGCACATTCTCAATCATATATTTAAGAATAAGCAGATGTTCAGACATGACCTTGGGGTCCATAGAGAAATATTTTGAGAGACACCTATTGGGCTTAGACATATATGATTTGCTTCTTTCAAAGCACTCCACTTAGGTAGGCAAAAGTAGATACATGATACCTACACCACAAAATTCCCCCTCCCCAAAAAAGCTGTTTATAAATAAAATCTTTTTATTTTAAAAGTCTGCAAAAGTTCAGGGCGAGCTTTTTGTCTCGTCAATATACAGTGTGTATTCTTGTCTCAGCTGTCCACCATTTGCAAGATGGACATTGAGATGTTGAAAGTAGTTCTGCATTCATTTTTTTCCTTTCCCTATGGACATTCATACAATGCAGGTATTCATATCTGTATGCCTTCACAGTTTCTCAAAAGAAAACGTGGATTGCTCAAAACTGAGTAACTTTAGCAAAAACATCTGAAACAGAGAAACCATCCTGAATATGAGTGATGGGTCAGATGCTCTGCTGCTTCTATTTATGCATCTCTACTTGCACTTAAAGAAAATTGCACACAGATCTGTGATAGTGGGAGGATTACATTTGGACTTTCTTGGCCTTAAGAGACAATTCTGAAGTGCACATTTCTCTATCTATGCATTTATACAAGTACATAGAAATTAAATAGAGTTGATGCCTGCATAAGTCCAACATGGCAAAGTCAAATGATAAATGACGAAAGGTATCTAATTTCACTTACCGCCTCTGCAAATCTGTGTTGTTACGCCAGCAAAGATGCATGAAATTAGTAGTGCTTACATACATGTTAATTACCCTCAGGTTTTAGTTATAGCGTTTTGCTACATAGGAAAGCCATGGGTCTGGGTATCCAAAGTGTTGGGAAGATTTAATGTAGCCTCATCAACTCCCAATTAAACTATCACTGAGAAGCTGATAAGAGCCAGTTGTAAGAAATTTAATGGGTGGGAGGGAGGTCACAGAGAAAAAGTTTAAATGTATATTAAATCCCAACTTCTACTGAAACGGCTTGTTGCCCGTAGCAGCACTAACATGATACTGAATCAAGTACCTGCTTCATGCGGTTTCTGCAAAACCAAGTCTAAGGATTTCTTTCTCTGCCACACTCATAATTATCTTTCTGAGAAAGACAAAGAAATACAGTTCACAACCTGTCTCCTGATATCGCGAGTATTGACATGGAGTGTTTCCCCTATGTATTTCCAAAAGAACTGTATTTTGCTGCTTAAGAGAGACAGGAATGTGTAAACTGTATGTTAATGCTTTAAAAAAACCCTCACAGTTTTTGACTTAAATCAACATATTCAAATAGTAGAGGAAACTTAAACAGATCAATTCACAGACTTTTCTTTTTGAAGATTATGTGCACTGAAGTGAAAAGCAAAAACTTTTCTAAAATAATCATAAACTAGCTTCCTCTTTGACATTCTGTTCATGCATGGTAGATCTCAGACCAGCTAAAGCAACAGCATAAATAAAGGAATTTTGGTCTGAATTTCGAATAAAGTACAGTGACTTGAAATTCTAACAAGAAAGGTAAAGGTGAACAGGTTGGTAATATAGATCTTATCCTCACAACTTTGCTTCTTGTTCATTTATTTCCCCCTGTGCAGAATGGATGCAGAGTGGAGATGAAGGAGATCATCTGAGCAGAAGTGCTTCGTCCTCGCTTTGTACAGACATGCATGACTGTTCCCAGTTCTAATTAATTAAAATCAGTCCTGTAAAAGAAATGAGACTTAAAACATTTGTGATTTCAGTAGGTTCAGAGTTACTGTAGAAGAAAACATCAAAGCCTTATTTCCCTATTCATCATCATCACTGTATTTCTCACACCATCAATGGCTTACCTCAAACATCAGAGGACAGATAATTCCTGTCAGAGTTTGTTTTTCAGGTCTTTTTCATTCCTTAAACATTATCAGTAATATTGTAATTTTTAAGTCAATCTTCCAATTGTCTCTTACCTCTCCTCTGAAACTTAGGATTTATGGGGAGGGGACAGAGTCCTCTAGAAAATCTACAACCCCACGAGTGCATCTGCATTTCATTTAGAGCAAAGTATATTTGCTGAGTCAACAATGAAAGACTGAGCTGTTGGTAAGGCAAGGCTGGGACAGGTACACTCAAATGTTTTCAAGAAATAGTAGAACTACCCTAACACACCAGGGGCTGCCTGCTACTGAAAAAAATACCCCATTCAGCCTGTCCTCAGGGAGTCTGAAGCAGAAATCCCACTGTCTTCAGAAGAAGCAGGACAGGATGAGAACATACTTTCCCCAATTCCCTGGAAAGATCTTCTTTGGCAGAAGACAAAACCAAACTCAATATATAGCCTTACTTCTTCCTAATACTTGCCAAAATAATGTCCTCTTCCCACACCTCCCCACTTTTAAGAGAAGCTTGAGAATCTGCCAACAAAACAAAGTGACAAAAACAGTCCATGGAGGCAATAGGTGCTCTTAACATAATCAACTCTCAAATATATTCAGTACTTCTCAGACTCTACACAAAAACAGTGTATGACCCCCACGGACATTTGGCTAACTAGAACTCTTTAATAAAATCAAATACTTGTGTGACAGGTACATGCAGCTGTATGTGTAGCACACTGGGCCACACAGAAGAAACCATCATACTCTCGATACTATAGAAAAGGTGAACATTTGCTGCACTATGCAGAAGATATCCTCATTATATATAATTAGAAAACTTATTTTCCCCCTGCTGCCCTAATTTGTTTTTTTTTTCTTCATTTTTAAAATTCTCCATTGACTTTAATTAGCTTCTCTCTGAAATCACCAACCAGGTGAAATTAGAGCACTTTTCAAGTTTAAAAAATGTAGTTGGATTTTTTTCAAACTTTTTTTTAAGTTGAGCTTTATTCCCTGAGGCCAAATCCTCTCTGCTGTTACTCATGAGAGTAGTTCTGTGCACTTCAGTGAGGAAGCTTTTCAGAGGAAGGCGGGTTTTGGCCCTAACAGTGTGTACCACAGCTCTTCTAAACATTGATGTATGATACCAATCCTCACTGAGGAAAATCAGCAGTGTTCTTCTTAAGGCAATGAAGCTAAAGCCATTTACAGGCAGATGATTTTTCCTTGTGTTTTCAGACTTCACAAGTCTTCACCAAATATTTATCACACGTGAAATGTTACATTTTTACTAATGACATTTCTATTCTTTCATTTAAAAACTCATCATTGTATAATCAATACCAGCAACTCAGTCCTCTCTACTATGACAGGAGCAAATTTTACCGAAGAGAAATAATTTGTGTGGTCTACATGACATGATGTATCCTTATGTTTTTCATTGTTAATTAAGAAATTAAGAAACAAGCCATTTAAGAAATATGATAAAAGATATCATTAGCTGCAAAATAATACAGCTCTGAGCTTTAAAATGTTCTACTGGAGCTCTGGAGCTGGAGACAGTCATGTCCTTGTGATATTTCAGTGACAATTTCTATTTTAAGTGTCAAAAACAACTCTGCTATCTGGAGCAAGTAGTGTAGTATTCTCTCCTTTTAATATTCTAATCGTGAGGTGTAAAGTGAAATGGTTGCACAGTGTAATGGTGGTAAAGAAGCTGAGTGTCAATGAGACGGGAAAGGTGACAGACATGGAATGAGTCCCCAAGGTGCTCTCCAAGTGCATTGGATAAAGATTCCCCTGGGAAATTTTTCTCATTAGTTCTCAGACACAGTTCAGTAATTCAATAGCACCAGGTTACCATTAGTCACAAGACCAAAATATGTTACTTTCCATGCTTTAGCTCCTTGATCTGTATATGTCATTTTACGAGAGAAAATTATGAGATTGTCTATCATTCAAAGTAAGTTCGTATGTTGTTTACATACCTGAGGATGGTCCATAACTAGAAGACTCTCACAATCCTATTACAAAAGGGCATACAAATTAAATGGAAAACAGACACTTTTTTGATATTTGAAACTGCATTAATGAATTATTGCATTGTACAAACACGAGAGAGACATTGCAGATCGATTTTCTACACTAGCATCTGAAAAATTAATTATAGTTTGAGAGGCAAACCTAAAATTATCAACAAGTAAAAAATGAAAAAAAAAAAACCTAGATTGTTTCTGTGGATATTGCCAGGTTAAAATAATTTTTCTGTGCTTAAAGATGAAATGTGTATGTATTCAGTTAATATGATGGGGAAAAGTAGCTAAAAAGTTTGATGGTTAGCTAATTTTATGTGTAATTACTCTGTGAAAATGTTAAACTGAATAGGTTATTCTCGACATTTTTTTTTTCCTATGCAATAAAAAATGTACTTACTTCTATGCTATCAAAGTTAACTGCACTCCCACTCAGCACTCCAAGGGATAATGGCTGGAGGTGTTGTCTCTCTCATTACCCACCAGGGTGGAAAGAAAGAAGTATCTATCCATGCCCAATGGTCATTTAAAACCTCGTTGTTATATTAAAAAAGTAGTGATGACAAAATCCAGAAAACATGAAAATTAGACACACAAACATAACAAATTATTATATGTTTTACCTGTGCAGAGGATTAGTTTATCTTTTTATGTATCTGTGCATGTGCTCCAGAATGTTCCAATTTAGTTTTCACTCCTGATTAATGTATTTAGCACTCATCACTGCACCTTGCACTCATATTTAAGAGATAGAAGCTACAGATAATTACTCTGCCTAAAGTAGTTCAGGAAAGTACAGACATCTTAGCTTTTCAAAAAAAAAGGATGTATTCTCTGTAAGCTTTTTCATTTTATTTGATTTTGGTTTATGGAGTGTGGGGTTGTTGGGACCTTTTTTCCCCTTATGAACAATGTACACCATTGAACATGAGAAGCAAAAAAATGTTTGCATATAATTGTCTGTCTTGAACAAAAAATACTGAAATCTGTCAGTCAATAAGTGCTTCATTTTCAACCCGTCAGCCTGATGAGAGCTTGATCTTTTATGGCAGTCAGATTAAAATCGTGCATCTGAGGTGTCTCATTTAACCTACAAAATCAACATATTAGTAGGATTCCTTAACAAGAGGAATTATATCCCCACCAAAATCGTGTCTCGTGCAGTAAATAGGACTCACTGTTTTACAACTAGATTCCAATATGCTTACTGTTGTACTGCAAAAAGGCCATATGTTAAGTGCTGCAGTATCTGTGCCAAATAAATCATCGAGAGCCAGTTCCTGTTAATCTTACCTATGTATGTTATTGCACTGAAGTTGGGTGTTTTACTCCCATGATTAAGGTGAGAATGGTTCTTCAGAATGGCAGTTTTCTAGAAGTGTGAACTCACCTGTTTCATGTATATTATTTTCTTCAAAGCTGTGCATTGCAGTCTCCAAATGAAACTCTTTTAATTGAAAATGTTTCCATAACTCTTTAACACTAAGCTATCTCCAAACTAATGATCAGGCTCCAAACAAATATGCCAGATACTTATGGTATTATTTATGTGCTATACACAAGCTCATCATTGACTTATGAATTGTAAATATTTATAAGTGGCTCATATTAAAGTAGTTGTCAACTGCAGCTACAGTACTTCACCTTCTGTCACTCCCAGGTATCAAGGGGGCTGATTCAATCACTCTCTTGTCAGGCTACCTTTCTTCTCCTGAATACCCAAATCCCTAAACACAACAAAATATAAATGAATGAAAAGTGCTAATGATGCATCATTACCAAGAGGTATCAAGTTTTTTAAGGTCCTTTGCTGACTAAATTTTAAATTAGCACAATTATTCAGAGCATTCCCCAAGGCACCATTCATTATGCTTAGCTGCTGAGCTGAGGCACACTGCAAACGAAATATATATTACTGTCCACATGTCTGTCTGCCTTCCTGGAGTAGGAACACATGTAATATCTACTTGAAATGGCAAAACTCAGAATTCATGACATGAAATTTTTTTGTGCATATATTTTAGCACTGATGATATTACTGCATTTTTATTAATGCTCCGTTACCTAAAATGTATTTCTTATCCTCAAAGATCCTGAATAACATGGACAGGCACTTAGAGACTGACTATTTTATTTAAAATGTTGTTTCATCTACTTCCTAACACAGCAATTTTAATTTCGAGTGAAATGCAAAGACTGCTGAAGCCAGGAGCTAGAATGTCTCTGATACTGCCTAAGCCTTCCAAAAGCTTATGGTGCACAGTGGATTGATTTTTCCTTTGGCCCTGTCAGCAAACAGGTCTGAGTGGACACTTCCCTGCTAAATGTATTGTACAACCTGGATATCAGATCTTTTAGAATTGCCAATAGTAATGACCTGTGTTACATCTACCAGGTATGTCAAAATTTGACAAAATTTGCTTTTTTTCATGCAGTAAATGAAGAGTCTGAAGCCCTTGTTCATTAGGATATTTAACACTTCTCTGAAGGATAAGAAAGGTAACATTGACATGACAGATCCGTCTTAGATTGTCCACAAAGTAGATCAATTTGATGCACGCAGCAATATGAATGGTGCTATTCCTTGTAAAACACTGGTTTTATTTTTTAGAAGAATAACAGAACAACCAGTCCTTATACCCACATCACAAGTTAATAAGAAAAGAGGAAAAAGGTGTGACTGCCTACATGCAAGTGATATACTCATGGGCTCACCAAACTACACAGCTGACAACTCTTCCAGTAAATGCAGTGCCCATTTGTCCTCATGCAGATGAAAATAGGTATATTCGTAAGAGAAAATTATTTCTGTATGTATCTAGCTGTGAAGTCCTGAGCTGCTTTTTTCACCCAATGACATCACCACACACAAGTCGGGCCCCACGGCACAGATGTGCTTTCATGTGCAGTGATATCACTTTCACTAAAACACTAAAAGCATGACTTTCAAGCAGTTTTAAAATTCAGATCAGTTCTGCTCATATTTAATCTAGACATGTTGGTTTAACACCAAGCCAAGCCAGACCTTTTAATGTTCAGTGGCCATGATATAAAATTCTTCACCGTGTTGCACCAATAAATTCAGAAGTGCAGTGTAATTTGCTATAGTCACAGTGACTGTTGCGAAATTCAAGCAAGAGTTTAAAGCAACCCTTCTTTTTGTGTCTTACCACAGTACTTCCGCTCTTTGGACAACATTTTTTTTCCCCCAGAAACAATTAACTGTGAGGACAGGATAACTTACTCCTGCTTGTTTTGGTCAGGTTGCGATTAGATTAAAGGTAGGCTGCAAAACGCGATCGGAATCTTCCTGAATTAGGAACAGTTTCACCGTGGAGTTATTTAGGAGTTGTTTAAAACAAACAATGGAAAGAAAGTGCCACTTGACACTGACAGCAAGTATCTCTGTTCATTTTGCATTGTCAATAGCTCCAGTGGTAGCACTGTTCTTTTGACAGCTAAAAGCAGATGTGTGGGTTAAGTATGGGAGCAATTCAAATGTCCATAGTAAACTGCAGGGGGGCAGAGAGAGCTCAGAGAGCAGCAGCTTTAAAGTAATTGACTAATACAGTAAGGATATTAAAGTCATTTAGTGCCAAAAGGGAACACACTGATCCTTGACCCTGAGCCACTTTGGAGTAATCTAGTATTCAATCCAGCGTGTAATGACTGCCAGGCCTGTCAATCCTCCGGGCTCTCCAGTCAAATGCCTGTGGCTACTATTGGCTTATGGTAAAAGGACAAAAATGCAAGGAAATGCCTCTCAATCAGGCTATGATGTGATAATGTTATTGCTCCAATGTATTCTATATTGTCCCTGCATAGTTTAATCTGTTGAGATCCATGTCAAAAATTGCCCTTGTTCCCCAGAGGTCTTTACTCAACCTTTTAGTAATACAAGTGGATTTGAAAGGAGAGGGGTAACTCACTTGATGAATTGTTTCCAGTTAATATAAAAAATAAGAGGTCAACTGTGGCTTAAAGGCTAACCGTGGAAGGTATAAATTAGAATAAGCATGCTAGTAATCTGATTAGTAAAGCCTTGCTCTTCATTTACCCCAGTGGGTAAAATATCTTACAATAAATAATATTGACACAGAAATTTATTTACATGAGTGACACAATTCCTATGAAGTTTAGATGCTAAGAGGACTTTTGGCTGGGAAGCAATAAGAACAAAAGGCTCACTTGCTTCTGTCACTTCTTTTCTTAAAACTTCTGCAACTACTGGGAATCTTGTATTTTAAATTAGGCACCTCACATTTGAAAAATATAATTATTGCTACAGGCTGAGTAGTCCACTTGAGCTTGAAAGAAGGAAATTGCCATTTTTTGTTATTTTGATTTTGCTAATTAAAACAGGGAAAACTGACCCACATAGATTCTCTAAAGTTAAGAAGTCAAAATGGGATAATAATTATGCAAATTTCAATGCATTGCTGTAGAAAGGATCTTTATATTTCATTATACGATCTCCACTATTTCCTGACCCCGCTTTCCATGTGCTGTACATAAACTTCAGGAAGGGAGAAGCTCAGGTGATAGTGATGCTCCCATTATTTTTAGAGAACCAGGAGGTTATATAACAGGCACTTTGCCTAATTTTGTTCTGTATGATTCCACAAAGCTCTCCACAGGGATGATACAGTACAAAAAGGAAAGAAAGAGAGAACATCTCCTGAGAAATACCTTGCTTATAACTTTGAAATAACTTCAGTGTCAAAAACAAATGACTTTCTCCAAAATTCTGCCTGTCTTCTCTCAGTTCAGTGCCCCAAAGTCATTATTCAATGCAAGGTTCTATTTATAAAACCATTTTCCAGCTTGTACATACTCTTTACACTTGAAAAATTACGGTTTTGTGGACAGTTTTAGGGGTTGAATCGGAGAAAGAGGAAAATTGTCCTTTTGTGCTCACTGAATTCCCCAGCCATGAGGGTGGAAGCACATGCAATGCAAACTGTGATCCCATCAGGAGACGGCTGGCTGTGTTCCAGTAGATCTCTTCACTGGCGGTTTTATCACAAGCTGGTGTTTTCACAGGAAAAAAAAAAAAGAATGTCTACAAGCAAGCTAGCCTGAAGCAGGATATGACAAAAGTGTCGTGTTATTGCCCTGTAGCAGAGCAATTAGTGAGTGTCAGTGCCATGAAAGTGGCTATAGCCTACAGTTTGGCAAAGCAGGCTCTTTGCAGGGTCCCATGGGAACAGGTTCCTTCTTTGCTTGGGAAGCTCTTGATATGGTGGTGACAGACCAAAAACTGTGCTCGCCACTACCCATGTTCTCTCTGAGTACTCGCTCACATCACTTTTCCTCCCAGATTGCAGTGTCTCTCTCCCCCTTAAGTGATGGTACTTACATCAGCATGGGCACCCAAGGAATACTTCATCTGGGGTAAATTCAGCTGGGTGATTTAAATGAATTACTCTCCTTTACACCTCCAAAAGGAGAGTGCAGCATGAACCCACACATATTTGTGCCCACCTCAGCAGTGCAGGTGGTGCCACAGCAGCACCTACCAGCTGGTGTGGAAGATGCTTGAACCAATGCTCACCTTCCAGGAGGGAAGGGATGAGTCACTGTTACCCATCTGGGACTCGGAGACCCTGACCTTCCCAGGTTCAGGTTCCTTCTGCTGTGTTAGTGGCAGTTGCAGCACACAACACAAGGCACAGATTATTCAGGGACAGAAGAAACAGAAGAAACCTAAGCTTCCCTTGACATAAGTGCAGGACAGTCTCTTGTGACATGACACACTCACTGCCAGGCAGCTGTCTCCTTCTTGCTGTCATCTTCCTCTCTACCCCACCTGTAAGGGCTGGTACTCTTGTTCTTCTCCTATCCTCACCAGGAGTGACATTTTCCCCTTCATTACTATTGAGGCAGCAGAGATGGGTGACATCTTTATAGAATCATAGAATCACAGAATAGTTTGGGTTGGAAGGGACCTTTAAAGGTCATCTAGTCCAAACTCCCTGCCGTGGCAGTGACATCTTCAACTAGATCAGGTTGTTCAGAGCCCCGTCCAACCTGACCTTGAATTTTTCCAGGGATGGGGCATCTACCACCTCTCTGGGCACCCTGTTCCAGTGTTTCACCACCCTCATCATAAAACATTTCTTACTGATATTTAGTCTAAATCTACCCTCTTTTAGTTTAAAACCATTACCCCTTGTCCTGTCACAACAGGCCCTGCTAAAAAGTTTGTCCCCATCTTTCTTATAAGCTCCCTTTAAGTACTGAAAGGCCACAATAAGGTCTCCCCGAAGCCTTCTCTTCTCTAGGCTGAATAACCCCAACTCTCTCAGCCTTTCTTCACAGGAGACGCATTCCACCCTGCTGATCATTTTCGTGGTCCGCCTCTGGACCCACTCCAACAGGTCCATGTCTTTCTTGTGCTGAGGGCTCCAGAGCTGGACGCAGGGCTCCAGGTGGGGTCGCACAAGAGCAGAGTAGAGGGGCAGAATCACCTCCCTCGACCTGCTGGCCACGCTTCTTTTGATGCAGCCCAGGATAGGGTTGGCCTTCTGGGCTGCGAGCGCACATTGTCGGCTCATGTCCAGCTTTTTGTCCACAGTGTTCCACACCTTCTCAGCCTGAGTGGGAATTGAGAAGATGCGCTCCCTTTGCAGTGTTTGATGAGGCAGTCTAGGTAGCAGTAATCAAGTTTTCATGGTCCCTCCCTTCTTTTCCTCTCCAAAAGAGCTGTACCTGGTTTCAACACGAAAACGTGGGAAACTCATTTTAAAAAGGGTGAAGTTGTGCGAATGGGGAAGGAAACACTTATCAGAAAAAACACCGAGGACCTTTGCTCTAACATTCACAGGGTAAATGTAGCCAGGTATGAAACTCCTTTTTTTTGAGAGAACTGTGTTTTGTGGGTATTTTCACTGGCAACTCACCATCACGACCTCAATCCATTGACCA
Source organism: Fulmarus glacialis (assembly GCF_000690835.1). Taxonomy (NCBI): domain Eukaryota; kingdom Metazoa; phylum Chordata; class Aves; order Procellariiformes; family Procellariidae; genus Fulmarus; species Fulmarus glacialis. Next base: position 72,491 of record NW_009218239.1, on the reverse strand, counting down.
TTTCCCTGTCACTCAAGGGGCCTGGAGTGCCTGGGAGGTGCTCAGAATGATGATCTTTAGAGCGATGGTATTTCATAAGGTATGCTTTTAAATTACAAGAAGAGGGGGAAAAAACTTTTAGAAAATGCAAGAAAATACCTGCTGTTCCTTAACCTACTTGAAACCAGAAATGCCTTAGAGCTAATAGGTCAGGCATTGCTGAGACGCCCACAAACCGTTTCAAAATGCAGGTATCTGTCTCAGCTCTAATACATCTTCCTTTGTGTCTGTTCCAGGATGACTGTGTTTTTATTTAAATTCCAGACTTTCAGTGCAAGTCTAAAAGCCACCTGGACCCCTAAGGGTCTGGATGTTTTTTAAGTGAATCTGTAGTCATACCCCCTGCTGTTTCCCTCTTATTAAATTAGTGTCGTTTTGCAGCCTATGAGAAGAAGAAAACTTGTCTTTTGCACTCGCCTTTTAGGAGCATTTGAAACCATTAGTACCATTTTGTAAACAGATTTTGAGATGACAGTGCAATCTTTTCAAAGCAGGGCTTCAAACACAGACACACGCACAAATGCACGCATTACACTTTTATGACTTTGGAATAAAAATGCAAATGAATTTATTAGCTTAAGCATGGCACCAAATAGAAATTTATGCACATACATTTAAAAAACAGACCCCTTGAAAATAAAGCAGTTGCAGCCTATTAATTTTCTTCTTTGACAGTTTTTAAAATTCCTCTAAAAAAATGAAACAGCATGAATACTGTCAATATATCACAACAGCCACATTAGGTTTTGTGATATACATCATAATATAAAGAGCACTATTAGAGCACAACCTGGGAACCATTAAATCATTCTAAATCACTGTTACATTCCATTAGTGTCAATGGTGAAACCACATAATAGGCTTTATTACAAACTTCACCTTGGTAGGCCATTGTCTCTAATAACCACTTCTCTATGATGTGGTATCATACCCAGAAATCCAGGGAGATAATAAAGGCTCCCTTATTTCTTTTTTATTGGATGGGTAAAGTTAAATTTAGCTGTAAGTAAAAAAAAAATCTTGAAGCTTTGTTCACTAACTGTGAGTTGCTGCTATTTGGACAAAAAAAAAATTAGGCAGACTTGGGAGAACAGTGTGAAATAAATTTGAATCCTGGTAAATGCTTGAGGCCAAGGTAAGATAGGCAGTCCCAGCAATTACGATGTCATTTCTGAAATGCAGCTTAGTGCATTTATGCCCTTCTTTACACTTTTGTTCAGATACAAAGCATTGATTATAGAAACATTATAGGAATTAAATCTGTGCTCTCATCTCTTAAACCCCTATATATGCAGTATCCATTAGAAAAAGAAGAAAAGGGCAGAGAAAGAAAAGAAAGAAAGAAAGAAAGAAAAAGAAAGGAAGGAAGGAAGAATGAAAGAAAGAAAGGAAGAAAGAAAGAAAGAAAGAACGAAAAGGAAGGAAAAAAGGAAGGAAGGAAGGAAGGAGGGAAGGGGGAGAGAGAGAGAGGGAGTAAGAAAGAGAAAAAGTCTGTGCATGCCAGTGTTTTCTTCCTTCCTGAATTTTTAGAAATGTTTCAGGAGAAACTAGTGTACGTGATTAGGGATCCTTTTTTCCATCTTGCAGGACTAAACCTTGCTTACCATAATACTCATGATAACACAGATCAACTCAACAGACTGTAACGTGGTCATTTGGGATTAGCATGAAGAACCTCCCCGTTTGGGGGAGCTGGGGGTACTCAGTGCTGCCCAGGTGCGGGTCTGTAAGCAGCTGTGGAAGAATCTTGCCCCTTTGAAACGTATTAGACTTTGATTTTAACTGGAGCAAGGACTTCAGCCTCAAGATTTGAAAATTATTTCCTGTAAGGACATTGATGAATTTTGATTAATTACTAAGTCTCCATCATCACACCTTTTCAGCTTAGTTGTCTTGCAGAAGCAGACTTGTGACTTCAGTTTGCACAACACTGCAGCCTCCCACTGTCATTATTCAGATATTGGTGTGTCTGAAAACATTTCTTATGGTGATGCCTAATGTATAGTGCCTGTCTCTATAATTCTTTCATGTAAGTTCAGTACAAGAGTTGGAGTAACTGGAAGGTAGATGTGAAGAGACAGGTGAATACAGCAGCCTCATACTGCAGCTGAGTTAATGAACTGTATCCCCTTGTCCACCTGACTGAGTTCTAGGGGCTGATGGCATTTTATCCTTAAATTTTCCTGTAGGGGCTGATTAAGGATGGGTGTAAATAAGAACTGGTCCTTAGATCATAAAAAGTAAAAGTCAAAGGTGTTTACAAAGTCAAAAGTCCTTTCAGGTTGGATCAGTTGTTATCAAAAAGAAAATATCCCCCCACCAATGAAGTAATCTGCAATAAAATGAAATAAAATAACCAGCACTATCCTCCGTTAACCCCATAAAATTAAAACAATTTTCTTTATTCCACCTATTCTAGAATTTAACCAGTTCCTCTGACCAAATCCTCCTTTGTCCATTATTTCATTCCTTTCCTTTCCTGCATCCTGGGTTTTTCTGCATCTTGCTCAAATGCTCCTGTTTTAAAACGATGACCCAGTTCAGCATTCTCTGGTATGTCCCATATCTTTGTGCATTTTTGCACATTTTTGCACCTTTTCCTTCTAAATGGCAATTTTATGTAGCAGCTGATAGAGATTGCAAGTCCCTTGCATATATTGGGAACAACAGTCAAGGTTTGTGTTGTGTTTCCTTACACTCATTCCTATTAAATGTCAGATCACTACTTTCAACATTAATTTTAACTTCCACTAGATTATTATGACTTTCTTATCAGAATAATATCCCGCTATGCATGAATTACTGTTTTAGAAGTGTGACTCTGGTTTCTTCATCTACATAGTATGAATTTACCAATCTTCCAGGCAAACTGTACTGAGAGCTGCAGAAATCCCGCATCTCCAGAGTGTAAGATCTGAAGTTAGAATGTAAAACTCGCTCTGAACTTGGAATATCCCCAAAGGTAGCCAGGTCAGTTGCTGGAAACAAAGGAAAAACTGTGTGAGGAAGGGGGACTATAAAATGATAAAAAGGTATGTCAAAAGAGATAAAAATGACAATAATTCTGAATGATTAATTACAGATTTACTAGTAAACTGTAGTGACTGGACTTGCATTCATTTACTTCATTTAGGGTAACCTGAGTCCAAGGTCACATTCTTCAGCTGTGGATGAAGTCAGATGTGGTTGGAAGAGGGACAGAAATGTAGGGAGAGGAAGTGAAAGATGTCAGCAGACAAGAGAGCTAGGAAATACACTTAGTCTTTTGGATACTTTTATCAAAGTCTAAGCCTCCTTCAATATTGCTTGTTTACAGTTTGTCATGGCAGACACCACCCCTGTTCTCAAGGTCGGCATTGTATATCCTGCCCCTCTTACTCGTGTTTCTCGCAACTTGAAAAGCGCTAGTGGTTTGTTCCATTGTCTAAAATGAGCTACAAGAAAGGGTTAACAAGACACTCATGTGAACAATAATGAATAAAAATAAAAATAAAAAATATGGGAAACAGAACTTTGCCTATCAGGCTTTCTAGGGGCTTACAAGAGAGAACACATGAACCTTGTTTTAATTTGTCCACACCCGAAGAAAGCATTTTAGTTAAAATATCACCCTTGACCTTGTTTTCTATTTCCAGTGGACATTGTAACTTTTTTTTACTGTAACTGCAATGCCATTGGCATTGACAAAAATATGAGCAATTTCTGATGCTATTTGAACAAGATAGTCTGCGAAAGCTTGAGCTCCTCCTTACTTTTTTATTCCAGCTTTTCCTTTTTTTTTTTTTTTTTCTTCCCATTTGAAACTAGTACAGGCTAGGCAGTTAAGTGTTTAGAAAGGCTAATTTTGGGGTGTATGCAACATGTAAACCCAATACAAGGGCAACAGTGGCAGTGGGCTTAGCCTTGGCTTTAATTTTCCTGTGGTGTTAACTTGGCACCTGAGGCAACTTTCCCCTCTTGAGAAGTGTCAAAATGTATCATGTGTTAGTATTAAATGTAAAATAAATACATTACTGATTTTAAGAAAGAGCTGACTCAATACTTTAGATGATTAACACAGGGCACTAGTTATAGCTTGTTACCGTGCGCACCACCCAGCTTATACACCATATTTAAACAAGAAGACAAATAAAGAGAAAAGCTTTAGTTTTCTACATTCTTTTTTCTTTTCTTCTTCAATGCTGTGATGTAAGCTGGTCCTTTGGACAATTGCTTTCATTCCTGGCATTAAATGATGGAATGATGGACAGATTTGCTCTCTTCAGGTCGGCTCATAACCCCCTTCCTTTTCCCCTCCCTCCTCCAAAATGTTGCCACTGAGAAGTGTGTATGACATTGAAATATTAGTCCCCACTCATTATATGCAGCGGTGGCAAAGAATGACAACAAAACATCTGCAAGATGTGAGTGCTTCCAGGAAGAGGATTATGGATGCTGAATATCTCACACTATTGTACCTAGTGACAAAATACTGTTTATGCTCTGACTGAGCAACATAAACATTTATTAGCATCCTTACTCCTATGCATTTCTGTTTTTCTGGTAGTTTGTGATGCAAAGGATACAACCTCTGGTTGAAATAGAGTCACTGTTTCTTCTCTCATAATGTCTATCTTCTTCTTTGCTCTCTTACACAATGTTGGTCAGAGAATAGCCTGTAGTCTGTGGACACGTCTTTAATACAAGTTAAAATACTTCTCAAATGTCATTTAAGTCAGCAAAATAGGCTGGACTAAAATGGATTCAGGACTGAAGCAGCACACAATAAAACTATTTGTATCCTTTTCCTTGGGCCTCACTAACCATTCAGCCAGCAGGGCTGAGGATCCTTGCTCCTGTTTCTTATTTGCAGTTGCTAAAAAAAAAACCATCACCTGCTATCTGTTCTGTATCTAACACGCTGGCCTGGCAGACTAAGGAATTAAAGAAAGGAAAAGGTCTCTTCAGAAATTAGTGCATGATACTATGTCCGTACAGCACAGCTAGAAAAAGCAGCAGTAAGATTTTAATGATGGATCTTTTTTATGGAAATATTTGAGAGCTTGGTGTGTTATGAAATATATGCAAGCATTTGGTGCTGCATAGTTTATAATGCCCTGAAGTAAGTTGTAAGCCTTATCAGCATCTGGGAAGATCAGAACTTTCCGTTTGGGTTTTGATTAATCAAATATATTATGAAATCTTTGCTATGCCTGATTTTTGAGAGAGTCTATTTTTGATATTAATACGTCTCTACAGATTAGATACAGATCAGTTGTTTCATGAAAATAATTCTCTTATCTTTTTTCTCTTGTACAAAAATTTATGTTTTTTAAAATAAAAACCATCAGATAAATATTTAAACACATATTTTCTTCATGTGGGTGTCTCTTCCATGCTATTTCACTTATAAGTCTTTGTACAAATGAGGCACTTTGAAATGTAGGACGTTTAAGTCTCTCTAACTTTTGAAACAATCACTAGAGGCCTGCAGAGTGCTTCCTAGGAGGAGACAGACAATTGTATTTCATTCAGCGTCTTTATGGCTGTGTGTTAGGAGCCTGAGTGTTAAACCACGAATCTCATCTTCTTAACCCAGTCATATAACCTTGAGCCATCCAGAGTTGCAGATGACAACACACAGTACCTCTAACACGTACATCAGCCATGGTGTGAGGTTTTTATCAGGTACAATTAATGTTTGAAAGTACCTGCATTAAACAGACAAGTATGGATATTTTGACTCAGAAGCATCTGCAGTAAATTTTCCAGTGTTAAAATAATAACATCAGTCACTTCTACCACTGTATTAAGGGTCTGCCAGTAATTACATTACAATCCTCTTTCACCCCTTTGGATAGGGCTAATGAACTTTTTTTTTTATTTCGCTAAACTGGAGAAAATTTATGTTTTAATGTTATAAATGTGCATATCAAAAAGGACTATCAAAATGAGTGGTCTCAAGTATTTTTCTGCTCTTTCTTGCTATTCATGATAGCTCAATAATTTAGTTGTTTTAAAACAAAAAAATTACGCACAAATTGACCCTTTAGATAAAAATGAACATTCAAGATTTTTTAATATTTTAACTTGAAGAAGGACACAGCTTTCCTCTTCAGAAAGCAGATTTACTACACAAGTGCAATCTTTTTCAAGCAAAATGGCAAATATCTTTACCACACAGGCTAAAGGTCCAATCCTGCCAGCCGCTGAGCAGTCTGAGCTCCAGCTGAAGCTGGCTGGCAGGGACCCAGCACTTTCCAGGATCAAGTCTATAACGCATAAGCACACCAGCTACTTTGATACCAGCGACCTTAAGCGTTTTGGTCTATGGTGTCAATGATCCATGAACTAAGACAGATTTACTGTACACAAGTGATAGTAGCGGTTTAAGAAGAATAAGTAAGGAAGTTGTGTCAGCCTTCACTTTGACTCTCCTTGCTCACAACATATACCTTAAGCCCTGTGTTTACCTATGTACCACAAGTTCTGGATTTTTCTGTTGAGATCTCTTCTGTTTCTCTGTGTATAATCTAGCTTTGCAAAATTCCTTCCTGGCAAGTAATAATTTTGCTGAGTAAACAATCAGTAGTTTACTAAGCATAATAATTGTAGTGACAGATTTACAATCACTGTAACACTCCCCGCTATGTGAATATTTATCAGAGGTACATTTAGGACATACACTCGGCCTGAGGCTTCTGGATCAGTTATGTGCGCCATCTCACATCTGTGCATGCACAGAGGAGATCAGCAACCAGGGGAGAGCAGCTGGATGCCCCTGATTCTTGGTCTGCAAGCCTGTTGTGTGGCCCAGAAAGCATTAGACATACTACTCTCTTCTTGTGCTACATTCTTTTTCATGTCCTGCCTTTTAAAAATTACTTTCTTTTTTTTTAATTCTCTCTTGGAGCATGGTACATGGCAGCCATTTTCATTGCTTTTGTGAGCAGAGAGCTATGCAAATGGAAATTTTTCCTGCTTTGCTCCCACCATGTAAGTGTCCCCTTGCTTCCCAGGGGACGTGGGAGTGGTGCAAGAGGGCTTCCACACCTGGGAGCCTGTGGTCACTTCTATGCAGAGCTTGAATTCAGCAACATTTCTCTGTTGGGGCTGCCTGCTGCTCCAGGCTCCCTCCTACTGAGGGCTGAGAGGCCCCGTGGGGGTTTGGGCGGGGACCTGCTCAATGCAAAACACATCTGGCCTCCTCCACACCCCATTCCTGAGTCTCCCCCTTACCACCATCCTGCTTTTCCTCACCCTCTCCCATACACTGCACACGCATGCACACACACACATGCACATAGAGACATGCAGTGCCATGTAAATGAGTAGATAGCCTGGGGGTAAATGACTGCTCTTAGAGCATTTTTTAAGATATTGTTAATGGTTTCCAGTGTACATATTGTAAACCCGTGTTTATGCAGGCAACAAATGTACAAATGTATATTCCTTTCCCGTGCTCTGAAAGAAAAGCAGATCATTTTGTGGCACAGAGTTGGCAGACAGATAAACAGCCCCAATTTAAAAATACATAAGATGATGAATAGAGTTTCAGAAATGAACCATAGTTTATCTTGTTAATTCTTACTGTGTCTGAGTAGTGATGAAAGGAACAGTGCCAGAACTCAAGGATATGATGAATAAGAAAGAGCAAAGTGACAACCAAAGGCCCTGGTGACCAGAAAACAAGCTACAGTTTGTCCCCCAGAGAGAGACAGTGATGGGTTGAACTTGCCATTAGAGGGAAGATTAAGTGTCCTTGGTTCCTCAGTTAGTTAATTATACACTCAAATCTTCCCAGTATATCACATAAGCCAGGCATTTTGCTTTTGAATATCTGTATACTGACTACTTGGATTGCTTATTGGTTATTTCTCTTGACAACTCAAACCTGAACATTAAATCCCATTGGCAACAACTATCTGTCAAGAGCAAAAAAAAATAAGATTTGTGTATTTAGTTTTCATTACAGAAGTGCTTGTAGTTGAAAAAATATGTACCTGTCAAGTTTTCGACATCTCGCTGGGGATGCAAGCAATGCTGTTGTGATTTCAAAACCTGGCTGACAAATTCACGTTCGAGTAGTAAAGACAAATCAAGGTTTTTTCCCTTTTTTTCTTTTTCTTTTTCTTTTTGCTTTTTTCACCGCTTTGACAGTCATACATAACAATTTGAGACCTAAGTGGCACTTTGATGCACTATTCCATTATTAAGTGGTATAGTCACTATAGAATAGATGACGGGCCTTGTACTCAAGGCATTGTGAATTAAACAGCTTTCAACAATGGAGGAAATTGAATGGCCTAAAGAATTCTGAAACATAAAAAAATAATGATTAAAAATGTGTTTCAGAATCAGCAAGGCATATAATTTAAAATAATGTCAGGCACTGAAATTCAAACTAAAGAAAACAAAGTATTTTAGAAGAAACTTTAAAGTTCAGAGGAAACATTAAATAATTAGCAAACATCACTAAACCCACAATTACGAATTTTAAAATATGACTCTGGTGAATCTTAGGAAATTAGCATGACATAAAAAATCCTACCTAAAATTTAAGATATGAAGACATAAAGCCTTTTTCACGTGACAGTACTTTGACAATATATTAATTGACTAGTTTTGAACTGGCATTTCCTTGTGCCTAAAGGTAGAGTTTTCAACTAAAGTAACATTGACTTAAAGTACTTAAATTAATTCTTTTGTCAATAACTCTACCGCTAATCAATACACCTGGAATTAAACAACAGGTTTTGGCCAGAAGGCATGCTAATCCTGGGTCTTTTTTTGTTACAATTCATTAATCATTGAGCCACTCCCAATAAAATAACTTCCCTGTTTGAAGCAGAAAGTGTAACACCAAACAGCCTACAGTTGCAAGTAGAATAAGGAAAACCAAAGAAAGGTTTCCAAAATGTCTTTTTTACTGAGAAAATAAAAATTCAAAAGCTACATTGATAACAATTCATGCTATATTTTTAGTTAATAAAATGTAAGTAGATATTTTTTCCTATTAAGATAAAAAACAAAAATGTAATACTTTCTATACCCCAGAGCATAATTGGTCATATATTATCTTTTGTTTTTAAGATTATTAAAGGCTAAGAAATTACTTTTCAAACATTGATCCAGTGAGATTACTGGGAAAAAAAGACACCAAGCAATGAAAATTCTATTAATCCACAAAGTTCTAAAATATTTGTTACAATACTTATCTCCCTGCAGTTCTGACGACTATATCAAACTGATCTCTATCTCTGAATAGTATGTGGATTACAATTTCAGTGCTTAGTACCCCAAATCTTTTTGGTTTTAACTTATTCTGCACTAGAAAGACAAAATTGAATTATTCCTTTATCCTTTGCAACTGACAATCCTAAAAAGCATGTAAAGCCACATTAAGAATGTAGTGTACTTTATAAGATGGCATAGGGTATGGCTCATATCTGCAGTCAAAAAAAAAACCCAAAAACCAAACCTTCTGATTTGGGTATGGTATGTTAAAAGATAAAGCTGATTTGAGTGAGTTACTAAAAAAGATTTCATCAATATCCTACTTTTTCATTCCGAGGCACTAAGGGAGCAAAAAAGAAATGTAATTATGAGAAATAAAATAAGGATTTTCTTAGTTACAATTCCTGGCCCTTCACTGATTGCAGTAAATTATAAATTATGCAGTCAATGTAGGCCAACAAAAGAAGACATCTTCAAATCTCAGTCAAAGGTAATTACTTAAGTCGGCTGAATGTTCCCTTTTCATAGAGTGTGATCTCTCTTTGACAGCTCACACTGACAGATGACCTTCTCAGCGACGTTCTTATCCTTCGGATCATGAGCAGTGTGCCTCTCTCCCTGAATATCTCTATATATTTGTGACACTAAGCTTTCAAATACAGCTATTGACAAATCAGAACATCAGTCTAAGTGCTGGTCTTCCTATCACTCACAATAAAGTAGCTATCACTTGTGGTGTTGTAGAGCAAGCACATCTCTGAAAAATGAGTTCTCACCAAGTGCTAATTTGACACAGCTCGCTTGCCTTCCCATAATTGCTCTGTCATTGTCAGTTGGCAGTTCGGGCTCATTCCTGGAAGCTGTGCCGTACAATTGGATACAATTACTCCCATTTACCACCACTATTATGCCACTGATGTTGCCCAGTCCGCATATTGACATGCCTCATTAAACCTGGATGCAGGCCATTAATGAACATTGTTAGCATTTCTCTTAAACTTTTTGCCTCTAATAAACAGTCAGTGTTCCATGAAGGAGCACTGCCATCCTTGTGATATGATATTTATTATCTTATGGGGGAAGGGGACTCTGCAAATGGAAACTATCCAGATGCTGAGAGAGAGATATATGGTTAGATCAGCGGAGAATAGCCCTGATCGGGAGGACCTTTTCCATCAGGGGCATCCTACCATTAACCAAGTGACCTCTCCTATCCAAGAGAAGACAGGAAGGATAAACACGATAACCTCGGGGCAGCCCAGTCGCTGCAGGTTTCTCAAGGTTGCCCCGGCTCCCCTCAGCCCCTCCTACCCCCAGGTGGTGCTGCGGGATGCGGCAAAGAGCTTTTTGCCCTGGGTCCTCAATCCATTATGTCCAGCCACTCCGACGTGCATTTTTATTCAGAGATAATTATGTGTTGATCAGAGAAGTCAGCGGCTGTCACCCATATGGCAGGCACACCTGCAGTGTGACATAGGTGGTAACGATGGCATGCTCTTGAGCTGTCATGACAGGGACAGGGACTTTATTATGTATATGTCACCATTTCTCTTAGGGAAATTATCCTTTTCCGCACAATGACAATAATGAACCTTACAACACTTTCATAAACCCTGCTTCCAGGCCCTTTCCTTGACCTTCATTAAAACTCTGCCTAGCAAATTCAGTGCTTTATGAACAAAATGCAAACTTTCCAAGCAAACGTAAGTGAGCTTTTGGAGTTTCTTTTAACCGCTTTCCACCGTGTGGCCACTTGGACAGTCAATGACCCTGCAGAGCACATCCTGCTCCTTTAGCAGGGCAATGAGCACGTATAGAAAGACCAGGACAAGGACTAACTAGCTTTTAAGTGCTAGAAATCTGGCTGGGTCTTAGAGAGTTTTGCACTGAAAAACAGGCTTATAGGAGAAATTTTCTCTCTTTGAGTGTTAAAGAGAACCCTTCTGTCCAATATAGAATAGAATATAGTAGAACAGAACAGAACAGAACAGAACAGAATAGAATATTTCAGTCGGAAGGGACCTGCAATGATCATCTAGTCCAACTGCCTGACCACTTCAGGGCCGACCAAAAGTTAAAGCGTGTTATTAAGGGCATTGTCCAAATGCCTCTTAAACACTCACAGGTTTGGGGCATCGACCACTTCTCTAGGAAGCCTGTTCCAGTGTAACATAACATAGAATGATATTCTTTTAGAATTACTCTCCCTCTCTTGGCTTCCTTCGCTTCATTCTTTATATATTTCCTTCTGCTGTTTGGTTCATGGCACAACAGAAAGTCTCTGCGGAACTGAAGCCAAAAAAGAACAGTCAGAAAGGCATTTTGTATCAAGAGAGAAGGAAGAAGAAAGAAAGGGAAGCGAGCTTATGCTATTTCTTTCAGGCATCTGCAAAAGCCCTATCTGAGTATCAAAAGAAGAAACTGAAAAACTCCCATAATAATGTCTATTATTTAGGTGTTTTTGTTTTTGTTTTTTTTAATGCGGACCATTCTAATTACAGTTTTCTCAGTTAAAAATTAAAGATCGAGGCATTAGAAAAATGTAAAGCAAATTGATGTTGTCAGTGTCTTTTTTACAGCTAGCTTTTCTTTTTTTAAAGCCTCAAAAGTTTGAATATGCAGTTTAAGTTAACATTCTTCATCTTTGGGTTATCTCTCATACAGATATTCGTGTGTGAGTGCATGTGTGTAATATGTCTGCTTGCTGTGGTTGTGCTTATCATATTTATCCCATTTTGATTACACAAATCTACTTTCTGCAACATTATTTCAATAGCAATAGAGTAGAAATAATTTCAGAGTAGAAATAATTTCTTACATGTGAATGCTGTCTATCTGCCCAGGGAAAATTGAGGGACCAGGGAATTCAGCTTTAAATTTTTATTTTAACTTTAAATGGCTTTAGCAAAAGTTGCTAGCAAAAAAAATGTAAAAGTTGGGACAGTTGCAAACTTATGAACTTTCTTAGTCTCTTCTAAATGTAAATATTGTACTGTTGAAAGTGCTTGTGGGACATGTATATGAATTCTGGAATAACATGCCCTTTGGTTCAGCTGTGGTGTAAATAACCATGCAGAATGCAGAACTGTATCAAAAATATCTGAACTCTTTAACTGAACAAGCCCATTTTTATACTTAGTAGCTCTCTATTTTGTTCACATTGATTTGAATAATTTTCTCCATGATGACCTCAAATTACTTTGACAAATATTACGGCTAGGAGATGAATTTGAAGTTCTCAGGTATAGTTTATTTAATCAGTTAACTACCACAATTACAAATAGTAATATCATGATGCTACATTTAAAAATGGAAACATACAATACCTCACAGCCACTAAAGTCCCTAAGCTTCCTGTTGGTATCCTGGTCAATATTTCAAGAGGCTGTAGAAGTATTGCACTCTCACTGGAGACAAGCAAATAAGTGGAGTATCATAGGCAACTAAAAATTCATTAAAATATAGGTCATCCAAAAATAATTACCAGAGTTGAAACTGCTCAGGATGTGAAAGTTAACTGTTTTGAGAAAAAAAAAAGGACTTGTTAAACAAGAGTGGTCAAATCTGTTTACATCCAGAAGTAACATTACAAATAGCCTAGTGCTATCTACCAGTGGACTGGTCTGTATTATACTGCCCAACATATATACATAACTGCCAAATTAGTATATACAAGCTCTCCCATCTCCATTCAAACATTAATCGGAACCCATTTAATTAATTCAAAATAATCAGATTGCAGAACAGAATAATATAGTTGCTGAAAGGACGATTTGAACATCACATTAAGGTAGTACACATAGCCTCCTGAGTATCTTAGATATGGATGCGATATTAAAAATAGGCAGCGAAGCAGTGATATAACACAACTTTTTTCCAAGCTTTTTTTGAGATAGGAATAGAATATTTGCTATCTGGGAGGTGAAGGCTTTTGTCTTGTGATGGTGTAATTCTGCCTTTTCTGAATCTCATCACTGTTCTTCAGTCTTTATGAGCGGAAAAAAACCCACAACTATCTAGGGTGAGGTAAGGTTGAAAGATAACGAAAACTAAATGAAATCGTGTATTTTTCTTCTCTTCCTATCTGAATAGAAAAGGCAAGAACCATATGGGTCACAGAGTCATGTCCTGCATATAGTAGACCATGATACAATAAATAATCCAAGAGTACTTCTGCTTTCACCTTTCCTGTGAGCCACACTGCGCCCATCTATCCCCTAAGCACGTATGAACTGGTGAGTGCAAAAAAATCCAAATACCTCAGAACTTCAGAGTGTCAAAAGAAAAGAAGAAAAGCAACCAAGGAAGCCATTACTGCTTTTGATTCCTGCAATGGTAAGGAATTTGTTATGAGGTCCTATGTAGTAACTCCATATGGGAAACTTCTGGATATATATTTTAATATACATTCTGTTCTATAGCAGTAGCAGGATACTTTCATCTGAATAGCTGATGAAGTTTTACATTCGTCAACTTCCATGTATCCATTATTTGCAGAGAATGCTGATGACTACCTTGGGAAAAGAAAAAAAAAACTAACTGAAAATGAGCCAACGGTTCACTGCCAAGGCTTTTTATTTTTTTTTTAAACACATTGTCACACATGGGTAATTTTTTTTTTAATAAAAGAAAGGAAGAATTTGACAATGCTGCTGTTGTACTTATGAAGACTTTCATGCAGTCCCTGTACTTTGCCGAAGGTTCCTTTGGCATCAGTGGTAGCTCCAAACAGTCTAACCTTACAGAGTAAAGTAAGTGATGGAGAGGTTAAGAATGCTTATTGGAAATATAGTCTCCAAACTAGTACTTACAGGTAATAAATAAATAAATAAAAAAGAAAGAAAACTGCTACAGGTATGTCTTTTGGTGCCAGGGAGAGCAAGATAGCATAGATTATTGTGCTGTTGGGGTATTTCCAACACAAATCAACACTAGAAACAAAAATCACCAGGAAATACATGTACCTTCATCCAGATTCTCTCTGTTGTTTGTTTTGCTCAGGTAGTCTCCTGTTTCTTTTCCTGATGAAATCTATTCGGGGACAGCACTTTCAATGTCCCAAACAGTGTGTTGCACACTTCATTAGGAACTTCTAAATCAGACAAGAGGAAGACCTGGGGGAAAAGCCACCAGCCAGCTACCACAAGAAAAGGAAAAGAACCTCTCTCAGAAGTGTTCTTGAGCAACAAATGCAGTGACAGCTAGACTCCTGCACTTTAAAAGCTGATACGGCATGACAAGAGTTGCTGAAGTCTATTAGCAGGGTTTCAGTTCCTAATGCAACAGCTGCTATGAGAGGAATACTAGGGTGGACTATCAACAGTCTCAGGGAATTAATGAAATTGCAACGGAGCAAGCTTATAATTAGGGGGAACAATTCACAGAGTTCTGTGAATTTGTGTAATTACAGCTGTACATATCCTGGTTTTGCTTCTTCTACTCCTCCAGATCCAGCAAAAATTTATTCCTAAAAGAAGAAGAATGTCTATCAGAACAAGCGCTACAGCATATGCTTACTGCCTTTGGCAAAACAAACATGTGACAAACATAACTCGTGTTTTGGTTCTCCACAAGGTGGTTGAATGCTATGGTGATGAGCCCAGCATAATGTTCAAGATAGGATAGGATAGGATAGGATAGGATAGGATAGGATAGGATAGGAGGTTTATATACAAGGATTTGGGTGAAGCCAGTGGGAGCAGTTCTGAAGAGACTAGACTGGAATGAAGGTGACAGGTGAGGGAAAACCTGGCTAAATGAAAGATTTTCAGCATGTATGCAGTGAGCTTCTACATGGAAAAATGGACTGCATTTGCACTGTAAGGGGAAGGTGTCAGATAATGTGTGATCGGGCAAGGATATGTATACAGAAATAAGCCAGGCTGAGGGCATCCAGTAATGCAGAGAAAGGATTTGGGAGTCAAACAGACTGGACTGGCAGCTCTTGGGAGGGGATGGCTCCAAAGTGCTAGCTGTTTGGTGAAAAGAATGAATATACGAGGAAAAGAAAATGGCTGTGAGCAAGCAAGTGTAGATTGGGTGATGGCAACTTGCGAGTAGGAGTATATGCAATTTGTGAAAGGAAGAGAGGGAAGAGAAAGAGGCAGGGAAAGATAAAATCATAGAGGAAGTAAAAAGAAAGTTTTGATCCACCCTCCTTGTTGCTTTAAAGTGGATTCTCTTTCTCCATTATGCAAGACAGAAACTGATGGAAGAAGATAATTTTCTTCTTTTTCCTTCATCAACCCACTCCAGAATATATGTCTGTGTCCCCAGATACTATGGTAATGAGCATACTATAAAAACTGAAATAGATAGATCGACAAGTATTGTCCCAGATTTTGGCTTTGAAATCTAGGTAGTTTTAAGGAGAACGATGGCATATTAGGGAATGATTGCAACCCTACCACTTAAATGGGACACCATCTGTTATGCTTCACAAATAGGATTGACTTCAAAATCCCACTCTGCCTTTACTAAGTGCTACTACTGAGAGTGTCAGAGTACAATGTGGCAATACAGAAAGTAAATAATCTGCAGGAAAAAATAGTATTAATTGAGAAAATAAAACTTGAAACATGCCTTTACATAGTTCTTTATGAGTAGAAGGAAACAGTATCTGTCAATATTTACTCACCTTTTAAAACTTCAGGTTGCAAACAGTTATTCCATAAAATGTGTGGGTGAATGTTACCTTATGAAGGGAAATTTTTCCTCAAAGAAATGAAGGCTTTTTGTTCTGGCTTTCATATGTATGTCATGTGATAGGTTTCATGTTGCTCAAAGTTATAATCCATGACACATTCATTTAGAAACCCAAGGCTATTACTTGTGTTAAATAAATAATATTTGTAAATCAGGATATTAGTGTGCAAGTATTGTACATTTTGTCGTGGTTTAACCCCAGTTGACAACTAAGCCCCACCCAGCCGCTCGCTCACTCCCCCCCGGTGGGATGGGGGAGAGAATCCGAAGAGTAAAAGTGAGAAAACTCATGGGTTGAGATAAAGACAGTTGATAGGTAAAGCAAAAGCCGCACACACAAACAAAGCAAAACAAGGAATTCATTCACTACTTCCCATCAGCAGGCAGGTGTTCAGCCACCTCCAGGAAAGCAGGGCTCCATCACACGTAACGGTTACTTGGGAAGACAAACGCCATCACTCCGAACGTCCCTCCCTTTCATTCTTCTTCCCCCAGCTTTATATGCTGAGCATGACGTCCTCTGGTATGGAATATCCCTTTGGTCAGTTGGGGTCAGCTGTCCCAGCTGTGTCCCCTCCCAACTCCTTGTGCAACCTCAGCCTACTTGCTGGTGGGGTGGGGTGAGGAGCAGAAAAGCCTTGACTCTGTGTAAGCACTACTCAGCAGTAACTAAAACATCCCTGTGTTATCACCACTGTTTCCAGCACAAATCCAAAACATAGCCTCATACCAGCTACTATCCCAGCCAAAACCAGCACAATTTGTATATTGTAAATGCATTTGTTTTTTTGGCATGTGGGATCATTTTGGTAAATTTCTTCTCATACAGTCTAGACACCCCCTGCATAAGTAACCAGAGGCCACCAGGAGGATCAACAGGCCTCTGTGCACATAAATCCACAGCATTCCTCTGCAAGGATGCGGCTGTTCCTCTGTGGTTGTTCTGTCAAAGAATGAAATGGATCTCACTTTGTCACAAGAGATGATGGAAGTGTAAGAAGCATTTTACCCAAATGCTGGTAATGGGAATGGTCCACATTCTCGGTTGCAGCCTTTTGGTACTTTTCCACAGTCTTGGTCCAAACTTTAGTTGTTCAGTTATGGTTTTAATTTATGTCACTGATGGTGAGACTTGAGGGCCTTGACCTTTCAAAAGCCAGAGCTTTTGGGGAAAAAACCACAGCCCAACATATCAGGGTTTTTTTTCAAGCATGAACAAATTGCTTATTTTTTCTCTTTTTTTTTTTCCTTTTTTCCCTTCTTAGAAACAATGCAAAAGTTTTAGCCAAGATATACTAGAGGAGATACATGAGGGAAACATTCTGTCCAAATTTGGTAAACTTATCAATTGTTTCAATAGTTTAAAAGAATGGTCATATGTTTATAGTTTGACTCTATGGTAAGTCTTTTAGTAATCTGGATCTTTAATATGATATGAGAAAAAATGTACTGTAACAGCCATATGAAGGAATTATTTTACAAATTCAAATGATTTGATCAAAGAACAACATCAGCAGTAAATTAAGGTCCTAATTTTACAAGCTCTTACCCACAAATGTAGGTCATCCTAATGGCATTAGTCTTTTGGGGAGCCACAAGAGTATGAGCTATAGACATAATGAATCATATCCTTAGCCATGACAAACTGGCAGAGGGAAAACCCAAAGAGCTGATCAAGCTTCCAAGTGTGACTCTGTGCAGTACTGCTTCATGGGAAACATGTCTTCATCATGAAATGGAGCCACATGTAGGGATGCCTGAGGTAAGAGGGTTTTGGATGGAAGGTCCAAAGGAAGATGTGCAATGTTGTGCTGGTTTCCAGTTTCATGCCAGATGTCGGCTGTCAGGATTTATGTGACTGTAGTCATCCTGCATCCAGCCCTGAGCTGGCTCACATCCCACCAGCATCAAGGAGCTCTGCCCCATCCTTTCACACTCTTCTGGCCTCTCTCTGGCAGGAGAGTTGGAGGGTCTGTACACCCTAGGAGGCCGGTGGTTCCTCCGTGCATGAAGCTCACTGCAGTTTCAGTGCCTCAGAGACAAAGCTAGCTGGATTCCATGGGAATCTTTCTGTTCACCTCCCTGTGCTTTAGACTCACCTTTAATGACCACGTAGGGATTGTTCTGCAGTTTCCTTCTATAGTAAAAAAAAAAAAGATCCCAAAATAATTAAAAAAAAAAAAAAATTAATGGCATGGCAATCTGATCTCTGTGATGCTTTACTACATTGAGTGATTTAACAGGTATTTTTCATATATATACAAATATAAATATGTATATATTTGCTTGTAGAGTTGGAAGTCTAACTTGTTCATGTATTTTATGAATTATTTCATTAACAGTTCAGTTTTTATTTATTTTCAAACAAAATTCAGAAACTTCTTTAAAAAGGCTATAATTTTATTGCAATGGTGGATTGTTCTGCAATGAATACCTGTAACCACCACCAATACCTATTTAAAATATCCAACCTAAAGAAATAGACTCATGCATTTGTGTTCCCAAGCAAAATATTTTTTGCAAAAGTTAGCAATAATACTGTATTATTTATTACATGTGTGCTGTCATACTTGAGGACACAGTAACCCTCTGGATATATTACAAATTAAATGAACTCTGCTAAAGAAAAAATAAAAAAACAAATGGAGAGACTTGGAGCCTGAAGCCATGAGATGTTCATCAGCAGAGTCTGTGTCAACAGTTTCTTAGTTAACTTTCAGAAGCATAGTGTCTTCCTAGGTGTATGTACCCCGCTGATCTTAAACAGAGCCCCTATTCATGACCAAAATAACTGCACAGGGCAGTGGAGTTTCTGTTGTATTTGGATTTTATGCTGCTATCTGATAATAAATACAACAGAAGTTCTTTGTTTCTGCAGAGACTGCAAATTTTGAAGGGCTCTGTTACTGATCTGTTCAGTGTTATTGTTTAGAGACCTAAAACATACATTGACTAGTCTTTAATGGCTTCTGTATTTACATTTCCCTGCAGAGATTCATTTAGTTGGCAATGTTGAATACATTTGTGCCTGATGTTGCATAATTTTTGTTTTCCTGAAACATACCGCCCTGCTCATTTTTGTGAAACAAGTGCTCGCTGTCTGAGGCCGTAAGTCACTTGAATGAAACATTTGGTTTACAACACCAGCCGAAATGGCTTTTGCCATGCTCAGAGACAGTACATAGTGAAGGATGCCAGTTTGGGCTTTCCACCAGTCTAACGGCCCCAATTGCTTTTCGGTTATCAGAGACCTCAGCCTGTTCTCACTGGACTCAGTTATGTATTATAGAAAAGGTAAGTAAACAAAACTTAGGCCTACAGATAAACCAGTTATTCCTGCAAGTGACCCAATGACTCTAATGAAGACATATAGCCTCCAGTCTTTGCATGGATGGCAGACAGCAGGGATAAGACTCTCCTTCTAACTTCAGCTGAGTGAATAGACATCCAAAGCATGGTCATCTACGACCTGTTTAGATGGCAATTTAAGAATTCCCCCAATTTTCCCAGCCTCCTGATGCCCCTCCAGAAAGCCATAGGACTCCTATCAGACTTGTTCCACACCTGCTAGCCCCACGCAGATATTCCAGATGCACCATAACACCTATCTAGAATCCCTCTACAGTTGAGTAGCCACACAGGCATCCATTCATGATCAGAGGAAAGAAACAGGTACTTCTATGCTATAATCCATTGCCCTGTTATATATGCCTAATCTAGGACAGCAAAACAGTACCGTGAGAGGACTTTACTTTCCATTGACTCCATTGACAGGGATTTGGTTGACTTGTTCTGGTGACAAGCAACATCTGGATGGATGAGTCCCACATTCCATTTCTAACACTCTCCTGAAAGGTGTTACCATTACTGAGAATGCTTACACCGTAGTCAACACTCTTGTTTAGGTCATGCCCCCTTTCAGGCTGCAAAAATGGTGGTGGTAATACTGATCTCAAGTCTAAACTCTGTGCTGTTATAATCAGAACACTTTCAAAATTTTAATTTAATAACTATCACAGCAGTTCTCTGACACAGAATACTACATGTGAATAATTATTTCCATTTTGCTGATGATCACTAGTGAGTGCAAGGGGATACAGCACATTCCATTAATTTTGGAAAATGTGATACCTGCCAAAGGGTCTGGGTTTTTTTGTGCATTGATCTGTAGCAGGAAAAGAAAGAATTCCTTCTTCTCTAGCCCTCTGAGTGCTACTACTATATTTTTATAACAGTAACCTTACTACAAATGAGAGTTTCATACCCCTGCACTCATAAGCAGGCAATGACCAGTCCTCTGATTTGACAAACCAGATAACTGAGATATCACACAAGGTCTCAGAATTTGGAGCAGCTCCTAAATTTCTCATATGATAGACTGAAATGTAAACCACTTCATACTGCTTTTCAAAAACATCTGTCAATTATATGTGTTTGACTAAGCTGTCTTTAAGTACTGTTTCAGACTTAGATCAACATTCCCCTTGTGGGGCAGAAATTTCAGCACCTTATCGCTATCTTCTGAACAGCTGCAAACCACAGAACAAATGTACATTGTTTCCTCCTTTAGAGAGCCATCTGCCTGATGGATAATAGCTTGTGTCTGCTACTTCTCTGAGTCTGGTGGCCAAAATCTATGCCATGGGTTGGAAGATCTTATCTTCATACCCCAGTGACAAGGCAGGCAGAAGAAATAAATGTACTCACAATTAGACCACATCTAAATTTGTACACACAAAGAGCTAGAACAAGGCTTTCCTGGTAGCTTTGGTACTGGTATCTCACTGATTTTAAATGTTTGATTTTAATGACATTTTAATCTTGTTTTGGTAATTACGTATATGTGGATATGAGGCTCCCAGTCAAGACACTTCTTTTGCCTGTAGAAGTTACCAGGAAGTTCTGTCACTGCTGCCCTGAATGTCTCTCACCTATGTCTCTATTTCTTGCATACATTTGTTCAACCTTTTGTTAATTGTTAAATTGTTCAGATTAAGATTTTTGTTTCTGTCAGTTTTGTAGCACTTAGCACATCTAAAAGGTGAAACATCAGAACTTCTCCAATATAAGCAATATATCATGCATTTATTTTCATGTATTAAAGTACATGTCAATGAGCTCAGTTTTCCAAAATAGTATCAGCATTAACATGCTCATATTATGATGGCATGCTCTCATAGTGCTTTAATTCTCTCTCGTTCTTTTTATTTTCAGTTTGGATTTTTCAGTCCAACAGTTATTGTGACACCAAAAGTGTGTAGTGCTGTGTCTCAGGATGGGAGCTGTATTATTTTAGTAATACTTGTAAGTACTTTATCATGCAATCACTGTAGACCAAAGAGATTTTGAATAAAGAATTCTCTCTTTGTGCAACAGTTAGGAAAATAAAGATTGTTGTTGTGGGGGGAGTTTTGGGTTGTTCCCATAATGTAGGTACAGAAAGTATTGCCAAACTGAGATGTAAAGAAAGTCACCTTTCTTCTCCATAAATTGTTTTCATTAAAAAACACGCTGAACTTGTTTTTTACAAATAGTCTGCTACTCCAAAAGGTTTCAGGTTTCTAGGTGCCAGGTACGGGGCACTTCATGCCAGAGAGATTTTTAAACTGGAGTCTTATAGAGAGTGATTAGTTACATCTTTTTAATGATGAATTAATGAGCAGTAAAAGCATTGTCATTCCAGTATGTACAGAACCTTGTATTTAAAGGCAGAGGTTCAGTGAGAGTAGTTCTGCGACCTTTGTGGTGCCAGTAAAGGTTGGGTTCAGTGCAGGCAACGTCCAATCAGTCTTTCAAGGTTAACTACACACGCCAGGCTGGGAAATGAAACAATTACTAACAAATTTTATAGGTATATTCTGTCAAATTTAAAAGGCAATCAGAAGTCTAAATGAAAATTATGCCTGAGGAAAGCATTAAAAAAAAAAAAAAAAAAAGAAAGAAAGAAATGAGGAAGAGCTTTTTTTTTTTTTTTTCTTTCAGTCTTCATTCTGAACTAGGCACTGAAAATATTGGTGGAACTAAAAAAGGCATGTGGGAGACACCCCACACTGTTGGAGGGAAAAACCCACAATGGAAAGGGTAGGAGTGCTCAGGAAGGATGACATCAGTAATCATCTGGGCAACACTGGCACAGTGAGTGTGAATGATTCATTATACTGTAATTAACTTTTAATTAACTTTACCCTGCTTTCCTTATTTTAGAAAATTAAATAAACTTCATTTTATGGTACCCGCTAAACCAATGAGCAGAAGCTAGAGTTCTGCTCTAATTAAACTAAGCAATATGGCAAAACTGTGTGTAAAGCATAATGAAGAAATGTTTCTTCGCAACTGGAGCCATTTCTTATGTTTTGTAACACTTTGATTGATATTTTTTCAAATATTTCCCATTAGCTGCAATACACTGAAGTCCCACAAAAAATATTTTTTCATAGTCTTGCATTTTTCAGGGTAAACAGCAAAGGTGTTTCTTACATAACTAAATGATTTCCCAAAATCACAAGGTCTATTCATTTTTCACTCCCCTCTCCCCCAAGTAATTGTAAACACCCTTAAAGAAATAATAACAACCAGAACAGGAAGTCGAAAAGAGCAGATCCGAAGTTGTTGTTTAAAAGGTTTGGGTAGGGAGTAAAAAAATCTGATATTGCTGTTAACAAATTAAGGAAAATTATACTTCTGCCTGCTTGTGAAGTTAATGAATTTCACCCAGTGGATCCTTTGAGATCTTTCAAAACTGTGTTTTTCCATCTGGTAGCAAAATGAGCTAGATTGGAGTCAGTGGAATTTTGCCGTTGACTTCAACTCTAGGTGAGTGGGGATACAAGCTATTAAAACAGATTGAAACATGATCTCTTCTGACTTTAAAAGATCTCCTTAATTAGAAATCAATTTTGTTTCACTGAATGTATTCAGTTTTGAAAATGTCACTAAATGACTGCATATAGGATGAAGTTCCCAAAGAGAAGAAGTTGAAACTAGCCTCTAGCCTGCGTGAAGGAGGTTAGTACTCAGCTTTGGCTTTCCCAAAAGAGCTCCCCATCTCTAAGCTTGTGAATATTTTTTTAAAACTCTCTCTTTTTTCCTGCCTCAAAATCTCAAATAAATGAAAATAAAAATAAATTCTTAGGAACAAGAGACTTCTTGTTTTCAAGCCAGCTCTACCATCTACATTTCTACAGACTATCATCTGAATCTACCTTGCTTTATGTTAAGTAAAGATCTAGCTGTCTAGCTATGCCTGTGAAAGTGAAAATTTTGCTATATCTGTTTTGCAACTGATGGTGGAAGAAAGCCCTTTCCTTTTCTTATTGATTTTCCTACTCCACCAGTG
Source organism: Fulmarus glacialis (assembly GCF_000690835.1). Taxonomy (NCBI): domain Eukaryota; kingdom Metazoa; phylum Chordata; class Aves; order Procellariiformes; family Procellariidae; genus Fulmarus; species Fulmarus glacialis. Next base: position 49,195 of record NW_009218239.1, on the reverse strand, counting down.
TTCAGGACCCCTTGTTGCTCCAGGTACCTTTAACAAATCAGCACTGCGGTATGACTGGATTCCTTCTCTGCTCTTTCTGTCTACCTGCTGTACTGGTCCCCTCTGCAGGCATAATTGTAATGAAATTATATAGACTGTTTCATATGCCTGGGCAAAATAGATAATCACCTGATCTCAAATCCAACTAAGACAGAGGTAGAAGGAGTGTAAAGGAAGAAGAGAATATTAAAAATGGGGGAAGGAAGGCAAATTAGTAAAGTCAGAGCAATTCAGAGGAAGAAAATGGCATTTGAAACCAGCAATGGGAACAGGAGGAAAACATACTTATTTCTGTGGAGTATGAGCTGACCCAAAAGAGTAGAGGCTGTTCAAGTAGCAGGTGGAACACAGATGTAGGGGAGAGAAAGAGAAATTCTTGCCGATGGCAAAAAGTCCTTGGTTTTCATTTCATTTGCAAGGAAAAAAATGGCAATGATATGTGAAAGAAAAGGCACAAGTCATTGGTGACCTGCTGCTTATTTTTTTAACATCTTCACTTGCTATCAGCTACTTGAGGAAGGGAAAATCACACAATTCAACAAGTAAAATAAAAAAGTTCAATCTGACATCTGTATTATTACTCCTCAGTTATGACATTTGCAATAAGATAAAAAAGCAAATGCACTTTAGCAACATGCTTTTTATTTTCAAATTTTAAAAAATAATGAAAACTGTTATCCCTTTCTACATTATTGCCTATATATTCCTTCTTCTCCCTAGGGCTGTCAGGCTTGAATTTCTATTTATCAGCTCTGCACTTCTTCCTGTATTACTCTGACGCACAGTTTAACCTATCAGACCTAACCCAAGGGCCTTGACCCCTACTCTCCTTTAGGTACTTCTTCAGGATTTTCTTCTGCAATGGCATCTACACAAAATCTGTGGTGGAGAGGTTGTGGTGCAGTTAGGGAGAGCTAATTTTAATTAATTAATCAATTAATTAATGCTTTGGAACATTCAAGTTCTATAATGGCTCCCTAAGTAACCTCATTATCTTATTTTCATTACCCTCCTCTTGTCTACTCCCTTATTTCTTTTTCTGTCAGATTTGCTTGCTGCATCTTGTTTTAAATTAGATTTTTCAGGGCAGGGACACTGTCAGACCTGGTTTGTACAGTAGCAGGCGTGTTTGGGCCTCATCCTGACTAGAGTTTTTGGACACAACTGTAATTAATTATCATTTACAGCTGAGCCATAGTGATGTCAAATGCCTTGTTCAAGGTGTCAAAGCAAGTCAGCAGCACAGCTGCAAATGAAACCCAGATGGCATCTTTCTCTGCTCTAACCACAAGACCACTGCTTGTTCTGTGGGACTGTTATGCTGAAATAAATGTTCAAAGATATTACAAAATCTTCCCAAGAAGAAGGATGGTATTTTTTATTTTCCCAGGCTTCTCAGAGAAAAAGGTTTCAGATACCTTTTATGTTAAAATACACATCTTTTTTAATCTATAATTTCAGAAGCCTCTGGTTGCCATAAAATGACTTCTTGCCTATTCTCAGTAAAATCTCTTTGTTTTATTCTATCCAAATAAATTTCAGTACAGAATGGAGATGCAAAAGATTTAGAAGATTGGGGAGAACGTAATATAATAATTGGGCCCTGAAGACAGGACTAGCAGTTGCTAGGGTAGGTATATTGTACTGTGGGGATATCACAGGTGAGAGTGGTTGCTCTTAGATACATCTTTGCAACGTTTGAGACCATAACCTCTCATCCAGGACATGCCTCATTCAGGAATTGATTCTTATCTGTTAGTAGTTTAGTTCTTCTACACCTTCAAGAGCTTAAAACTATATAAGCCGATAAATATTCAGCCAAAGATAGAAATCCTCCATACTTCATCTCTGAATTCACTGAGGTATGTAGCTGAATCAATTAAACTGTAGTCTTTCCAAATCATGGGCTACCAACTGCCATGATCAGATCTTTTTTATTGTTTCTACTGTCAACAACAAGCTTGAGACAGTGACATTGCTATAGTGTTCTTACTAATTAGTTAACAGGAGACATACTTGCCAAAGGCTTATCAACAAATAAGAATCTACATGAAAATGACTGTTGCTTATGTGCATCTGCATGAGTGAGTGTCATGTAGTGTGCTTTTTCAGAGATGGGGCAGAAATGTTCTCGGGTCAAACCAGCTCTGGAAAAGAAACATTATTTAAAACAATGCTTTCAAGCCAATTTTAGAAAAACAGTAAAGGCTTTATGAGAATACCTAAGTATCAATGGATCTTAGATTTTAAAATAATAAAGAACCTATCCAAATACAAGATATCAAATGCTTGTATGAACCAGTCTGAGGCATGTGAATAAAATTAATTGTGAAGCTAAAATTCACATGCAGAAATTATATATAATACCTACAACAGCACTGAAATAAATATACACATTCAAATTTGCAGTTTAAAAAAACAAAACAAACCAAACCCTTGCTCAGTAATTTGCAGATATCTAAACTCACTAGGTATCTCCTTTAGGGTTTTGAAGTTCCCTGGATACCAGCGTTTCTCCAGTGTGCATGCCCACAGCCACTCTGCCCTGCACAGCTGCAATGCTCCTGCCTCCTCCCTAAGTGTTGGTCTGCCTTATTCAGCGTGACATATTCCAATGCTAACACACCTGAAAGTTAGATATCTAAGGTATCTAAGATAGGTATCTAAGGCTGTGGCTACACAAGCCTCTTAGTCCAAAATGGGAGTGCATTTTTGAAGATAACCTTACAGTTATCCCCATGCAGCGTACTTTGGTCTGCACCATGGGGTGGTTTTGGAGCACGTGAGCTGCATTCCATTCAAATGAAAATAAATCAGAATATGTGCTCTAGGAGTGCATCTAGATTTATACATCTGAAGCTGGATGAAATTAATGGTTTGTAAACTACAGTTTACTCTTGCCTCATGAGCTTGGAGTATGTGCATTTGAGTCTTCCCCACTTGAATGTTTAGATCTGCAAAGAATGCCTTTTTAAGCCTAATCTGACTCTCCTAATATTCTCTGACATGGTCAGGCTGCTAAAAAATTTCACTTTTTCAAACACAACTGCTACTGACTGCATCTTACATATTAACAAAACTATTTCTGTTTTGTTTTTTGGTTTGGGGTTTGTGGGTTGCGGGTTTTTTTTGTTCCATGATAGCTGAGGGAACAGATTTCAGAAACTAGAGTTCCCACTTCTATGTTTTAGCTAACTAATTACAGGAATAATGTTCTTCTAGGCAGGTTCTCCTTCTGAAACTGGAAGGAATTTACCCTGGCTATGTTATGGCAAAGAATACATTCTTAGTTCCAAACATAATGAATTTCTGCTGAAAAAATCATGTCTGTCCAATACTTAGCCTTACTGAACAGACTCCACAGCTTGACATGGATTTTTAACTTTAGTGTTAGAAATCATCAACTCTCATTGCCTTCTCAGTATTGCCTCTCTCCTTGCTCTTATTTCACAGGACCATTTCATATAAGAAATTCTTTTGTTTTTCTATTTCATTAGATAATATTTCTACTTACAGAACCTCAAACACAAGCCAACTTTAACTCAGTTTTTGATGCTCCCTTTTCTTTTACAGATCGCAGCCTTTTCCTAATATTCAGCTAAATATCTTCAGCCTTATTTTCAGGTCATTTTTCTTTATCGTACCTATTCCTTTAAGTTATGAATACCTACATCCCTTCTTTATAATCTTTCTTTGAAGGTATTTATAGACTGTTATCATGTCCTGCATTAATCTTCCCTTTTCTTAGTTGTACAAATGTAGACTCCTCATCCCTTCACTTACATCTTTTTGTCCAGTCTGATGCTCTTGCTGCCATTGTTTACAACATTTGTTTGCATTTCACATGTAGATTTGTTTACTTTTACATGAAAAGTTTCTGTGAAACTTCCTCTTGTGGTGGGTTGACTCTGGCTAGATGCCAGGTGCCCACCAAACCGCTCTATCACTCCCCCCCTCAGCTGGACAGGAGAGACAAAATATAACGAAAGCCTCATGGGTTGAGATAAGGACAGGGAGAGATCACTCACCAACTACCATCATGGGCAAAACAGACTCAACTCAGGAAAATTAATTTAATTTATTACCAATCAAATCAGAGTAGGGTAATGAGAAATAAAAACTAAATCTTAAAACAGCTTCCCGCCACCACTCCCTTCTTCCCAGGCTGAACTTCACTCCCAGTTTTCTCTACCTCCTCCCCCTGAGCAGCACAGGCATTCGGGGAATGGGGGTTCCAGTCAGTTCATCACACGTTGTCTCTGCTGCTCCTTCCTCCTCAGGGGAAGGACTCCTCACATTCTTCTCCTGCTCCAGCATGGGGTCCCTCCCAGAGGAGACAGTCCTCCATGAACTTCTCCAATGTGAATCCTTCCCACAGGCTGCAGTTCTTCACAAACTGCTCCAGCGTGGGTCCCTTCCACAGGGTGCAGTCCTTCATGAACTGACTTTTCCAGTGTGGATCCCCAACAGGGCCACAAGTCCTGCCAGCACACCTGCTCCAGCGTGGGTCCCTTCCACAGGGTGCAGTCCTTCATGAACTGACTTTTCCAGTGTGGATCCCCAACAGGGCCACAAGTCCTGCCAGCACACCTGCTCCAGCGTGGGCTTCCCACGGGGTCACAGCCTCCTTTGGGCATCCACCTGCTCTGGCGTGGAGTCCTTCACAGTCTGCAGGTGGATATCTGCTCCATCATTAACCTCCATGGGCTGCAGGGGGACAGCCTGCCTCACCATGGTCTTCACCACAGGCTACAGGGTAATCTCTGCTCCGGCACCTGGAGCACCTCCTCCCCTCCTTCTTCCCTGACCTTGGTGTCTGCAGGGCTGTTTCTCTCACATATTCTCAGTCCTCTCTTCCAGCTGCTGTTGTTATGCAGCAGTTTTTTCTCCTTCTGAAATACGTTATCCCAGAGCCGCTACCACTGTCGCTGACTGGCTTGGCCTTGGCCAGCAGCAGGTCTGCCTTGCAGCCATCTGGCATTGGCTCTATTGGATATAGGGGAAGCTTCTAGCAGCTTCTCACAGATGCCAACCCTGTAGTCCCCCCACTACCAAAAGCTTGCCACACAAACCCAATACACCTCTCAAAATTTTTTTTAAATATTTAAATAGTTTGAAATTTCAGTATAGCTGATGGTCCATCTCAGGCTAATATTTATCTGAAAGACCACAGAGAGTGTAAAAACCTAGATAGTATATATATAATACTCCTTCCAATCCTTAAGTGGTTTCCAGAAAGTTACAAACAGGTAAACCTGTCCATAGATTATAGTAATTTTTTACCTGGATTTCTGAAGAATGGATGTTATCCCATCATGTTCCACATGTCTGCACTCCTTTGTCTGTCTGCTCCTCTCCAATAACTCTCTAATCTGCTGGCAATTTCAGTTTCAGACACATCTGAGAAAGTAGTAGAATCATGAGAAGTATGTGATTTTTATATGACTGATGAAAACAAGTGATTGGGTAGAAAAAATGGAGAGAGTTACTAACACTATCTTCACGGAGAAAAGAGCTTTACAATAAGAGAGCACAGTTCTATTAGACAACAGAGAATCTAGTCTGCATTGGTGGTTTCTCTCTCACACAGATTCCCTAGTATTCGATAAGGCAAAACACATAAATGAAGTTTTTCCAATGCCTAATTTTTTTAATGGCAGCTCTTCCCTGTGGATTCTCTATGGTGTAATAAGGCATGAGCTTATGCTGCAATCTTAGTATAATTCAGTTAAGAATTATCAATCAACCGCAAGACACAAATCCGTTTACAACCAATCTATTTATTAATTCTTGTGATGCTTGTTATGTATATTTGTCACCTTTATTCTTTCTTAGATTTGCTACTTTTCAGATAGCTGTCATCTACTCTTTTTTTATAGTCTCCTTTGATTGATGACTATATTCAGTCTCTCCTCAAATGAAACTTTGCTTCAGACGTATTGGCCCTACATTTTCTGTGTTGTGCTGACATTTGGAACAGACTTCAACCGTTTGCTCCTGTTTGGTATCATGTCTGTTCCAGCTCCCCAGTTCATGCCCCACTCATTGCTCCGCACTAATTAGCACAAGAAGCGCTCGCTAGAATTGAAGATGTATTTGCTTTATAAAGAAGCTGGACGCTTATGCTACTTTAAACCTGACTCTTGCTCACCTTCTGGCTTTAGTTTCCACCTTTGGACATGCTAGATATAATTTAAACCTTGACTGCAAGTAGATACAGTCCTTCCTGCTTTGATGTGGAAACTGCTTTTTGCATGATGGAAATTGCAGCTGTGAGTTAAATAGCCAAACCCTCTGCATTGCATGGCAAATAAGATTGCTGAAAATTTTCATGTTTGGAGCTAGACTGGCCAACGAAAATAACTCAAGAGATGTGTTTTGGCTTAAGCCAACCCTCTTTCAGGGACTCAGACGTAGTTCAGAAAAGGAGACTTGCACTAACTGCCACTCTAGGTACCTAACTCCAACTTGAATTCTCAGATTACTTGCTAAGGTTTAGCACTTAAGGCTCAAGCTGTTGAGGTTATCACCTATCACCTTGCATCCTTCATGGATGCAAGGCCTGGCTGCTGGATGTGCTTAGAAGAACTAACATCCTGGAAATCCATTTTCCATTTCATTTTTAAATTAGAAGAGCTTTCTACCCAGCATGCTGTCTACAGTGATTTCAGCACCAGTCTGCATTAAAGCTCTGGATCCTTAACTTGGAGCCCAGTATTTCAGTACATGTAACAGAGTACTTAAAAGACTAAGAGCTGCAATGTGGAACATCATTCTCCTATGAGGATTTAACTCTGAGTGCTAAACAGAAAGATGCCCAAGAGTAACATCTGTAATGGCATTTGGGTGCTTTCCAGCCGTGAAAGCATTATTGAACGATCCCCACAGGACCCCTCTATCTGTTCTTTCGGCATCCTATACGTTTGCCTACACTTAGAAGTGTCTTCCTGCACATGCACCAATGGGATATGTGGGACGTTGTTGATCAAGCTCTTCACACAGCTGGATAGCACTTAGACATGGAGTTATGGAGCCTTAAAAAACCTAAGTACCTCTGTGGCCCATACCCTCTATATAGCTACATTTTGTGTCTTCACAGTTGACACTTCAAACGCTTTAGGTTAAGCAGTACCTACCCCAGCTGCACAAAGGGACTGAAAAATGGACAAAAAAATCAAACACAAATGCCTTCTTGAGGCATAACAAGTTACCGTTAATTAAGGCATAGTAATTATTCAGCTATGAGTTTAACTAGCTCAAATCACAAAGTAATTCAAAGTGGTTTAAACTTTAGTGAGAACTATGTAAGTGTCAATTGTGACTGTTGTCATTTCAGCTGCAATGACTCAATCACGTTCTATCACATGCTCCTTCCATTGGGCATGATATTGCACGCCTATCCCATACCTATCCTTTATGAAATGATTTCCTAAGTCCACGTCTGGTGCCTGAATTCAGAGTTAGACACTAAAAATAATATCCACAACCTCAGGACTACTGAGGAAGAGGAGAACCAAGAAACAGCAAGGGACCAAACCTAAGCCAGCTAATAGGAAATATGGTTGTGTCTGGAGTGCCTCCCCCCTCTCAGCTTAGGCACTGACTCTAGAGCTTATGTGAGATTGGCAGTCACAGCCTGCAGTTCTCCTCCTGCCCCAAAGCACAGTTTTTCATTGGGTATCAAACTTATACAGCAATTTTTTGTGAGAGTAGGACTGCAGATGGTAGTGCAGCCATTAGCCTTTTATGTAAACCTCCTTGTGCCTATGACATCATTTAATGCTCCTCTGATCTCAGCTCCCCTCCACTGTCCATATTTTCATAGAAAAAGTCTATGGTCACTGTGCATTTTGTTATGCGCAAATATTTTCAAGGGCTGCTCTGAATTAGGCCAACATGGAGTTTGGCAGACTCTGATTTATTATTTATTCATTAATTTTGAATTTTAGATCAACGTTATGGACCACCATATTTAGTCCACCCAAGCTGGTCACAGTTGCGCACATGGACAATTACAATACTTGAGGTATAAACATTAATTTTCTGACTAACACCTAATCATTTTTAGAAGCAACAATTTTTAATAGTTCTCACTTTGGACGTAAATGCCTAAATTCTTCATAAATCACACTTTAGGTGCTTATCTGGTTTTTTGGATTTACACGCTTCAGAAACCTGATACTTCTGTCACATTTGTCTTTTATTGCCAAGAGCCAGTAACTTGCCTTTGAATAGGTGTTGTACTGCCCCAACATATCTGTATTCCGGTACCCAGCTGTCTCCTTGGGAATTTGACAGATACCAGGTTGCATGCAGGATGAGAACATATCTGCAGTATTGGGCCCAAAAGGACAATCTTCCCTATATTTTAAAGAATCCCACTCATGGGTTTCCTGAATTTCAAACTGAAATAGAGGTTCAAGCAAATTGTTAGCCAGCATCAATATTTTGTCTGAACACAGAAACACAGAATCAATACTTTGAAAATCCTCTTGGCAGAAATGTGTTTATATGTACTTTGGTACTGCAACTGTGGTGGCAAGGGAGAAGCATTTGTTGGCATGTCACCTTTAAGTTTAAAAATATCTGTTACATCTGCATAATGGACAAGACCACTCTCTTTAATCTCTTTAAAAATTTGCCTTTGGTGCCCAAGCACAATTAGTGAATCTTCTGTACTTTCCATGGCTGAGATAACAAAGTTGTCGTTAGAAGTAAGATGGATTCCAGTAGTGACCATAGTGATGCTGTCTGGCACTCCTAGATAATGCTCTCCCCTGAGGAGCCTTACCCTAGTAATTACTTTCTTCTCCTTTTTGTCAACCTATTTGAAATCTATCACTTTTAATGAGTATTTATCTCCAAGTCAGTAAATCTGTATTAGGTAGCACTTTGTGTAACGTCTTATTCCAGCCCATTATCCATGGTACCCCATCCTATCTATGCAGGCTCCATTCCTATGATTTGCTCCATGTTGACTGAACCCCTTGTTCATGCAGAGCCCCTTGAAGTGCAGCACCGCTCCATATGGATCTAAGACTCCATCTGCATGGAGAAATGGTGAGACCTGGGTCAGTAATTACAGCACTGAAAGTGATTAGATTTTTTTTAAGCATTGACTATTTTTAATAAGCTTACTTTTAATTATCCATTGGAATCTCCCTAAATATTCGCATATTGATTCCCTTGTATGCCTGAATATTATACCTAGAATCTATGTAAAATTCATTGGCCGGAATTTTCCCAATTCTTCCTTCCTGCCGTATAGGGTTATTTTTAGTCTCTGAATCCCTAGCTTGATAAACATTGTCTGCAAAAGTTCAGAAAGTCCTTCAGATTGTTTCTTAAAATATTCAGGTGCACCATTTCTAAACATCCAGACGCATCTTACTTAATTTCATCTAATACTATTTAGGAAGCGGAGAAATTATTACAGGACACATTAAGAGAGACCATTATCAAAGGTGGACAAGTTAGTGAACTGCAACTTGCAGGGTCAAGTACTGGCCCTACAATTAGAATCTGCATATTTTTACCAGTATTAACAAAGCTTATGACTGATTTTATCCTTCCAAATTATCTAGCCCCTGTCAGGACAGGGGCCTTGTTGTGCTTGGTACAATACAGGTGAGGAAATAGCCCTTCTCAACAGACTCAAGCTCATCCCAAAAGTTGGCATGTGGCCAATTCATTAATTTGGCAGAGATGCCAGGTAGGGAAGATTTACAGCCAAGAAAAGGCTATCTCCTTAGAAAAAAAGCCTTTACTGAACCAAGGCTGAAACTCTGGGACAATGACCAAGCCTTTTGATTTGTTGACAAGGACTATCTAAGCAGCTCCTGACATAAGTGGAGCTCATTTCTGGTTTCAGTCAACAAGGAGCGTGCTCCAGGAAGGTAGTCATCTCTGGTGGTGACAAATGGAATACGTGAAGGAATACAGCAAAAATCACTGTGACATATGTACGTTCCTCCCTGCAAGGGACGGCCAGCCAAAGATCATAACCCCTGCAGATCAACAGCAGACAGCGCAATAACCTTCACTGTGAGGAAAAGACAAACAGGGGGGGCAATGGTTTTTCACCTCTAATTGCCTAGTGCATATTTGGGAAAAGTCCATATAAGGAAGATCATCTGTCTTCTCTGCTTTGCCATAGTCCACACATGGATACAATTGTATACACGCAGCAGGTTGCAAGACTGAGCCTGTAAATATATTTAGTAAGTTACAGGCAGACATAAACTAAAACCATGTGTATTTGCTTTTAAGGCAATCAGCTTCAGTAGTGTTGTCAGCACCTCTGAGAGCCTGCCCCAGGTGTAGACGACCTTATTCTCTATAAACACATTCAGTGAAATAATTCTGATGTTATCCATTTATGAGGATGTTAAGAGGTATGACACCACCCAGTTCTTAGGTGTTCACTGAGGAATTTTTGGAACCTGATTACACAGCAAGTGCTTACACTGGAAAATCTTGAAGCAATTTTTGTAGGACAAATTTTTGTTCTGTGTTCTAAGTGAAGGTTTATTCATGAAGAGACTCATTCAGCTACAAGCAGTAAGCAAGTGTAAAGATTTTTCACTGCTTCAGATGTCAAAATAATGCCTTACTAGGACAGGCATTGGCTTCTGTATGGCAGGAAACTTCATCTTGGAAAAATCAGAGCTGAGAACTAGCAATCTAGACTGAAATCCTCAAAAGTAGTTTCAGCAACATGAAAGCCCATAGGCTTCATATGGGTTACACTTCTATAGAAATCAGTAGACAACACTGAGAAAGGTTCAGGTTCATGAAACAATCAAGGGAATGTTTCATTTCAGGAAGAACATAGGCCTCTACGTTTATCAGAACATTTCACAACATCCCTTCCCACTGATACAGGTTTATTAGTATCTAACAGCGCATGTGCTTTTTTAACAATTGTTTTTAAGCATATAATGTTCTGCAATTGCAAATGGCCCAGAGGAACCCGTATCTTGGCTGTACTAAATGCTTTGGTAACAAATTGATAACATATTTCATGTAGAAGAATACTTCTCCTTAAAAAGGGGAAAGATTGACTTTCATTCTCTTTTTTTACTGCGGATTTGTCTTTGCTACAGAAATATGTCATTAACGTTTGTCACAGGAAAAAGTCTTTACTCAGGGAACTTTAATTAATTTAATTTATTGACAAGAAACACAAACTTTGCATTATTGAATTGGATATTGAGAAAAAAGACAGCATAAACAAATAAAGAAACACTTAAGTAAACACCTTCCCTTCCCTTTCAGCAGGCTCACCTCCAGTCAAACACCCCTCCTCCTCCCTTCCTAGCCCCAGCTCCCCTTTCTCCGTGCGTTACGTTTAGTCCTTTGGTGAGTTGTTGAGGGACAGAGGATGTTGGGGGCACTGTATAATGGTTGTTTTCAGCAGATCCTTGCTTCTTACTGATGTTGCTCTGCTCCAGCATGGGTTGCCCATGGCTGCAGTCCCTCAAGGCTGTCCCTGCCCCAGCATAGGCCACCCATAGCTGCAATTCCTCAGGTGTTCCCCTGCCATGGCATGAGCTACCTGTGGGCCTCTCAGTCCCTCAGAGTTGACATCCTCTGGCATAGAGCTCCTCCTTCCAAGAATGCATCCTGAGCTGTGTTTCCAGCAATGTCTCCTTCCATGCATCTCCTCCATTTCTTCTTCCTCACAGCAGCAGATGCTATTTCTTAAATATGTTTTAGCAGAGGCACCATGTGCTCCTGTAACTGGTTGAAGTTTTGGCACATGATGGAGTGCTAACACTTGTTTCAGGGGAGATGTACCCAGCTGTGGACAACACAAGGTAGTTTGTGGCCTACTCCCACAGAGGTCACTCTGCAGCCCCTAGTCAAAACACTGCAAATTCTGCCCAGCACTCCAATAAAGAAGGTATATTTTTTTAAAAAATAACACTTTAAAAAGTTAGAAAAACTTGAAGAAAAGTGGTGAGAAGAGACGTTTGAAAAACTTAGAGAAAAAAGACTTTAGGAATGAGGTTTTGATCAAGGGTCTTGAAGATCAGGATGATATCATGTAAGAACCTAAATGAAGTTTGGTGAATTGAAGACCTGAACCACAGTCACAGCTCAGATGATGAGTTGTGGACAAAGAAACATACAGCTAAGGATTCAGTGGGTCATCAGCATGGAAGCTGAAGTTACTTGAAATTATGGTATATCAAGCCATTATTCTTTATTTCCAGCCTCCCTGGTGCTATACATTTCACACCATAGGTGAAGGGTTAAATTCTCAAGAAGGGCTTAACACGGAAATTTTCAAGCAAACTCCCAGCCAGTTACCTCACCTTATCCCCCAAGCCATGTTATGCTATATGCCAATGGAAGAAAACTGAACCAGAAGCTAGATGGTAGGGAACAGTAAGAAGAGTAGTGGAGCTGAAGGGATTTTCCCTTTTTATAAGACGTCTGTTTGCTCACAGTTTTCTTAGCTGTGAACTGTCTCCTGCAGTGAAGTACTTAAATGATGTAATTTCTTTTTCACAAAGAGATAAAATAACATAAACAAAATACAAGGACCCAGTCTAGTATCACTCGATGATGAGGGCATGCAGCCAAGAGACCTGTTCTCAAAACCTTATTTCATCTGAGCTTACATTCTTCATGAAAGATATAACCACAAGGCTATCTGCAAGTCAGAAGTTCACATCTCACCCTATCACTTGCAGTTGCTGTTCTATTAAAAATACTGAGGTGGGGGATTAAATAAGAGAGAATATTTAAAAAGTTGATATCATCCCTTGGTTAGGGTACTCTTCCACTGCAGGAAAGATCGCATGTTAAATCACTGCTTGAAGAAGGTGAAGGAGGAAGAAGAATTTAAATATATGCCTGATTTAAATCTATACTTTCCAACCTCTCATTGAAGGGGAAGGAGAATCTCACTGCCTTTTGTCCGATAGGCATGCTGTGAAAATGCTTATTGTGATGGATCTGTCAAGTAAAAAAGGTGTAGGAGCACATGATTTGTGAATCTCTTGTGAACCTAAGTATGAATTGGAGCTTCAAGAAATTCGGCACTGCCTAGGCAAGAGACATTTTGCTCATACACACCTACCGAAACTTGAATACCTAAAGGGCTTCACTGGAGAAAACTTAGTCTGTCATAGACACCTGCTGAATTGAGGGAATTTTAAGTGCTAATGATGACTAAGTATTAACTACATGCTTAGAGATTCATTAAGGCCTCTAAATCACTCTTGCAAATCTACCCCAAAGAGCTAGGTACAACAGGCAGCCATAATGTACAAGTAAAATAGACTTTTTAAGGGAGCTAGTATATGGACAGAAAAGGGATTACTTAGTGAAGAAGACAGATGGAGTGAACGATTGAATGACATTTACTAAACAGGAGAGGAAAGTGATAGGGAAAAGGGACAGCTGTAATGAACACAAACATGTAGTAGATAGAGGAATGGTGTGCTAGATTTAAAGGACATCTGGTGTAAGGGACAGCTGAAGTGGATGAGTGACATGCCCTAGATATAAGGTTGGAAGTGCTGTGCATGAATGACAGCTGGCTTAGCTATCATGGGTGACATGTCCTCCACAGAGGAATAGATTGCTGGATACAAGTGACAGCTAGTGTGTACTTTATGAGTGAAATATCTTTGTTACAGCAGGCAAATATGAGGAAAAATTAGCTGGAGTGCCTGAGCAACATGTTCCTGACCAAAGAAGGAAGAGTTAGATGCAACACAAAGCTGCAATGCATAGGTAACATGACCTAGAAGGGGAAGAGAGCAGTAAGTGAGACAAGTGCAATAGGACTAGAACCCCGGCGGGAAGGAGATGTCGTAAGTGTAATATATAACTGGAGCGTACAACTGATATGCCACTGGCTGAAGGTACTGTCAGCGGCCAAAGCTGATAGAGTTGGCAGCTGGCTGCTGCCAACATGATGTAGCCATAGTCCTTAATCTTTCTGGCATTTCCCTGAAGTGGGTCAAATTTTCTGTGGGGACCACCATGGGGATTTCTATAATAAATACATTAGTAGACTGTTCCTGCTGGCATCATAAGCAGAGAATTTTTAATGGTATCACTGTATTTTGTCCTTACCTGGACAATTAAAGTAAAGATGTCACTGAGACATGCTAAAGTTGTCCACTCTGCACTTTTTGGAAGCCATCTCTCAACTGATTTTTTTTTTCAGGTGATATTCTACTATAAAGGTAGACCAGTGAAGACACTAGTTTTCAGTCTTTGGGGATTTTTCACATTAATTCCCTCACTCGTCAACAGACTTCTGAAGACACTTACATACTCGGTAGCTGCTCTATGATCATGAGGCAGGAAGCCCTGATCGTGATCAGTGTTACTGGAAAACAGACCTTATTTTTCTCAGACACTCTCTTTCTCTCTCTCTTTGTGTGTATGTCCAGTCTGTATAAGCCCACAGGTACTTAAGTCCTCCGGTCTTATATTTTATATACCCATATGTCCAATTGCATACGTATATATAGGTTTTTGTGTACCAATTACTGCAACAGTCATGATAAACTATAGGACAATTTGCCATACTGTGAATTATTATCGATTATCACAATCAGCAAAAGATGATAGAAGTTCAAATATCATCAATCAGGGATCCAGACTCATGAGCTAAGCATAAAATTTGTGGAATGTAAATAACAAATAAATACAAAATGAGGCTACTTTTCATTCATCTAACTGTGAGGGTATTCTCAGGCTTGCAGTCTTCATGCTGCATTCTACCCTGTAAGGACTAGAAACTTTTTTTCCTTTTAATGAAAACATTAAGCCCCAGTGAATTGTATGACTTCAGGAGCCAGGGATTAAGAAAAATATGAAATATCATGAGACATACAATAAAATCCCCATGATAGAATCACCTTAACTGGCAATAGTGAAGTGGAAGGCCGACTTTAATTTAACCTTGGAGTTAGATGCAACACAGTCCCACAATGCAGGTCACATCTGTGAGGCAGAACCTGGCTCTCAAGTATACTCAAGTTCTCTTTTATTGAATATTCTTCATAAGTATATTGCAGCTTTTGCCTCTGTGCAGACTTATGAAAACAAATACTGTGAAGTATAACATTGTGGAGTGCTGTATGGGAACAGACAGGTTTTAGAATGCTTAATCAACCAGTCTATGCACACAAATTTCACCAAACACTGTTACTGGTGACCATCTTATACACTTATTAAAAGAACGATGCTTGTTCTTACAGCTTGGAATATCTTTTATCTTGAACTGAATAGACCCTTTGAACATAAGGCTCAGGTGTAGAGGAGTAAATGAAGCCCTGACTGTTTTCTTGCAAGTGGACAGGACGTGGCCAGATCCTGGGCTGCCTGCCTACATCCACATATTTGGTGATCAGAATAGCTAAGTAAGAATAAAGCGGTAGTGGCTTTTTGTTGGCATAGTTATCAAAGGGCTCTTTGGAGCTCAAAGACTCGTGCTAGCAGCAGGATGTGCTCCACAGCTGCCAGGCAGGTAAGCATGCAACGAGGTTGTATTTAGTAATGGGTAGCACCAATTTATCCGTAAACCTCCAGCTCTCCGGGGGCTCTGGGCAGTGGAAGCTTGCAGTGCATCATGCCTCTTTGAATTTCTAAAGCAAACGATAATCAGCCTGAGTGGTAAGAAAGCCCAGCAGAAAAGCTGCCATTCTAAAGGTGAAGATAAAAAGCCATGGATATAAATGAGGCAATGTGGGGAAGGAAATACATTTTACTGAGACCTAAACGAACCTAGAAGTCCAGTTTAGGAAATGAGAAAGAAGCCAGCTGTCTTGCAGTTTGCTCGGGGCACTTGGACAGGGCCACCCCGTCAAAGGCTTGCAGGCATACAGATACAGGATCTGAAGAAAAGCCACCTAGGTTACTGAGTCGTGTCTCCTATCTGACAACAAGCGTGTTGGATAGTAGCGTTTCACTTAACTTCTCAACACACCTCTTGAAACAGGATAGGAATTTTTACTCCCAAATGTGATACTGGGAAGCTGTTCTAGGATCTCATTCTTCTTCCGGTCTGATTTTTGTTTTTTCTCCTTTTGAGCCTGAGTTTATTCCTGAAATCTTTATACCCAGGTATTGTTTGCTGACATTTAGTTCTTTTCTTCCTTCCCAAAGCTGCTCTCCCAACATACATTTATATCCTCGTTCAATTTTATTTTGTCAGATTACGCCAGCTAAATTCTTTTAATCTCCACTTGTAACAGAGATCGTCCTTGTCTTTGATCTTTCTATTGATCCTTTTCTGCTTTCTCCAATTTGGATGGATCTCTGCAAAACAACAGTGACCAAAACTATGTATTGAGACATCCTACAATCACTTTTGAACTTTCTCTCTCACAGCACTTTTGTAGCTTCTAAACATTTAGTAACTGACTACTTTTCTTTTCCTGACATTTTTTACAGTGCCTGTACTTGCATAAGGAGAAAAGGAGATAATATAAACGCAGTCTCATAAGTCTGATCTTAGTAAAATTCAAGACTTCATCTCTCTGTTAATGAAATATGCTTATGACATTGGGAGGCATTAACAATTTTTTAAAGTATCAGGATAACACATGGGAATAGATAGGTGTCCCTGAGGAGTGCAAATGGGATGGAGTTCATCTGCAAGATCATGGATACAGGGGCACATGAAATAAAACTCTGAAGTTCTGAATTTGCTTGGGTGCCAGGGATTCAACCACCTTGCTGCTCTGGT
>NW_009218239.1:27500-29907 GCF_000690835.1 Fulmarus glacialis | reverse complement strand
TTCCCTATTACTTACTTACTTTCTTTCCGTATTACTTTCCTTCCCTCCTTCCTTCATTCCTCTCTTTCTTTCCTTCTTTCTTTCTTTCTTTCTCTCTCTCTCCCCCATTATTTTTCTCTTTCCTCTTTCTTTATTTTTCTTTCTTTCTCCTTCTCCTCTCTCTCATTATCTCCCTCTTTCTTTCTCTTTCCATTACTACAGCAAAGTTCTGAATTGTGTATCTTAACTCAAAGCATTTGACTGAGTCTCAAGCATAAGTAAAACCATCCTGCACTGTATTTCATTTTTCAAATGGGAGCATCACCTTTTGAAAAGCTAGAGTGTCCCAGTCATCAGACGAGCTGTGGTTGTTAAGGGATGCAGGCCCTTATCCAGATATTTTAAAGTAAATATTTTATCTAGGGAAAAGTATGGAATTCATAATTTGATGGCGCAAAAGGCCAATAATATGTGACAGCATGATCTCATTAGAAAAAGGAATTTTAGCCCAGTGTGATCTGAGTGACTAGTTCCAAAATGTGCAGTGAATTTTATAGTTCGTCTGGCTGGCAGAGTTCCATGCTCCTGCATTCCCCAATGGTAAATATTTGTAACAGATTTCACATTGTAACACAAGGGTTCCTTTCACAGAGCAGGTCATGTAACGCTGCAAAAAAATCAAGGCCAGGGCAAATAAACAAAAAGTCATGCCAAGTTCACCACTCCCAAAGATTCCTAAGCCTGGCTGTGCATACAAACTTCACTTGCTACTCATCAACATCAGCAATTTATGGCCAGATGGTTATAAATTTACATTCTATAAAATTTTAGAGGATGTTATTTTTTCCACTCAGTTTGTTAATTAAGTTTCAGTCTTTTTATTTCCTCAAACATAACAGTTCAATTTTTTATTAATGATACAGTATCATATTCTTTCCTGTCTCTTAGTACACCTACTCAGCAGTACCGAGAAAACTTTCATGAAATGAAAGTAAAGCTTTTGCAGACACCCAATCTAGAAAACTTACAGGTTTTGATCTTTCTTTTGCACTCCCAAGGCAAACTAGCAATGGACAGGGAATCGTTCCTAGAAAACAAATAGTGGAATAAAATTTCCCCTTTAACAGTTATTTTTAAAACCTTTCCCTTCCCATTTTAAAATAATACAGTATACTGTGCTTAATGTGCTACAACTTGCTTCCATTCAGAAAAAGTGTCTCTCTCACTCTCATCATTCTTATGCTGTAATTAACAGTACCAAGAAAGCTAACATTAAAATCCTGAAGAATGTAGCTCTGCTCAATTAGAGCAATTCACAGTCTTGAAAACAATTTCCTAAGAGGAAGAGAATTCAAGAGGCAATAACCAAAACCCCCAGATATTTCTGTATATTTGGCAAAATAAAATTCTGCCTCAATTCATAAGTGTGACTTACATAAAATAAATCCGACAACATTTGCTAAGCATTTGTAATAATACCAAATGCACTCAAAACAATATGCGCTATGAAGCTTGATATATTTTAAACAGACCAATTTAACAAGTAACCCATTTCAAGCATACTTAATTCAAATAAACACGCTGTAACACTGAGGCTAGTTCACTTTGCAATATTTTGGATGAGTACCTATGCTGAGTTACATATTTTATGCAGGTAATGTGTGTAGAATAGCAGTTCAAATATTTACATATACAAAATATAGGTGAAAAAGGTCTTTAGGAATCTATTTGTGTATATTTTCCCTCCTAGGGCTTTAATGTAAGCAGCAAGGGTTAAGATTTGAGTAAACATACAGGGCTAAATTCTGCTCTGCACCCATTCAACTTTATTGACTTCTGAGGAGTTTCATGGGGATGTAAGAGAGCAAGATTTGAGTTGCCGTGTGCATAAGGTAATGTCAATAATCCTGTATAGTATCTAGTTAGTATTAAGTTTATAAAA
The DNA here is from genome assembly GCF_000690835.1 of Fulmarus glacialis. Taxonomy (NCBI): domain Eukaryota; kingdom Metazoa; phylum Chordata; class Aves; order Procellariiformes; family Procellariidae; genus Fulmarus; species Fulmarus glacialis. Next base: position 27,986 of record NW_009218239.1, on the reverse strand, counting down.
CTGCCTTTGTTTATTTCAGTTAGGGTTTATTGCCACTGCATACAGAGAGAGCTTGGGGGGTAAAATGTCAGCCAAAATGTTTAGGGTTTTTTTTTTTTTCTTTTCTTTCCCTGTGTAGAGAATTGGACTGAATCTTGTTTTGGCTGTTGTTTATGTATTTTAGTTTGAGAACTTGGGACTTCTTCCCTAACGGAATAAGTACTATACAGGGCTTTTCCTGTAGAAATGAGCACCATCGTATTTCCTTTTATAACTTGATGGAGGGAACTAACCACAAACATAGATGTGAAATGTTTACATATGTGATAGTGCTCCACATGAATAAAGGAAAAAACCCCACCCCTATTTACAGCAAAATGTAGTATTTATTGAGCGAGGCCATTAGGGTAATGATACAAAGGACTGAAATATATGTACCGTGCTACCTTCCATTTAACGTATTAATGCTGTCACCATTATCAGGATGCAGCAATTTCAGTGCAGTCA
>NW_009218239.1:0-22500 GCF_000690835.1 Fulmarus glacialis | reverse complement strand
CGAGTTCATCACTCTCTCCAGCCACGATAGACAATATCTAAAGTGTCTATCTGTTCATTCCAACACTTTGGGACAAATTTACTAAAGGTGTCAGAAGAGGAATCCCAGCATTGTCAGCAGAGTTGTAGCTACTCTATTTCAGGATAACATGTGTTCTTTGTTTACAAGGCAGATATAGCCACCTATATGGATTTCCAATACCTGTTGTCATGTAAAGCTCTTTGCAGTGGAATACCTACTGAATAAAGTACATTTGAAACCTGAGTCCCCTGAAGTAGTGAAACATCTTTTGCTAAGTGCTGTAGGTGAAAGAAACAGAGCAGACAGAGGAGACTTTTGTGAAAAAAAAATTAAAAAAATACTGAAACTTCAAAATTCTCCAGGAGGTCAACCAGTCCCACTTTTGGTCTAATGGCGAGACAAATGAAGTTGTAAGAAAAAAATGCACAAAAACAGGAAAAGAAATGGGGCAGTGATTTGGAATCCAGACAAACATCAAAGACCTCAAAGCTTAACTCAAGGTGAGTACGCAAAACTGAACAGACGCTGTATCAGAGGGAAGGTAGTTCGGGCTGCAGATATGCCGATACACACATATAAGTTGTCCAGCACCTCTCTAGGGAATCTTTAAAGGCAGCTCTGTCTTCTAAAGGTGACAACCTGAATTAATTACCGTTCTGAGTGATTCCCATTTTACAGCTGGGAAAACTGCAGCATAAGGCCTGGTTTTGATGTCATTGCCTACAAGTAGAAATGTGGGAAATACACAGCAGCCCTGCTCTTCCCCCATCACAGTATCCATAGCACAAGCTGTACAGGAAGATACAGTGTAGTATCTTGCCCGAGAAAATGTAATTAATATCAGAAAAACTGTTTTCCCTTTATGCAAGAGAGGTCTCTCATGGTTTGTGCTTCATCTGAAGAGAAGAAGGAATTACATTGGCTAAGAGAGAATTTGGCAAGCGGAGGAAGTGGGAAAAAATAATCTACCCTCTCTCCACATCAAAAATAGATAAAAAAATAGAATCTACTCTCTCCCCCCTCTATTTCCAACGTCTAAGATTCAGGACTAGAAGGAGAAGAGCCCAAACTGCTGAATGGGGATTAGGGATAAAAAACAAATACAAAGTACCTTCATGCACTGTGCTGGTCATTCGAGATCAGTAGGGTTTAATTGTTGGTATGCAACTGGGAGGAAGGAAGCTAAGAGTGCTGAAGGAGGATTTTTGCAGAGAAATCTTGAATTAATATCCTGCTTCCAGATTACTGCTGCCACCCAGGAGAGAGACCCATGTCAAAGCCAGGAAAAGACAGTGTCTTCTCTTTCCTGGTACATCAAGGCACTAGCACATAGTATCTGTCTGGAGCTCATCAGAAAAAAAAGACAGGGAAATGTGACTGTAAATATGCAAGCAACTAAAATATTAAAAGAAATATGTTAGGACTAGAAATCAGCCTGATTCTATGTTTAAAAGCAAGAGTTCCCATGCTTTGCCTGACCCACTGAAGAGAGAAAAAAGGCAAAATGAGGGTGAAAGAATAATGTGGAAAGAATAGGATAACTGAAAGGGACAACAAAGCATGGGAATAACAACGGAGTAAGAAGGAAACAGGAGAGAAAGGTTTCAGGGAGTGCTGAGTTTGAAAAAGAGGATTGAGAGGATTAAGAGTAAAAAAGAAGAAAACTAATATTCTAGAAAGTAAGAAAGGAGAACAAAATAAAGAATGAATTATAATTACGTGACAATACAGGATTTTCCATATTGGATCACACCATTAGTCCATCAAGTTGTGTATCTTGTCTGCAGTAGTGGAATGAGGGATTAAAGAAAGATGAACAAAACAATAATAAAGCATCCATCCAACCAAGCAAAGGAGAGAGTGATTTCCCTGGCCCTGCAGTAATCAGTTTGCATCCCAAAGCAGAAGACTGGGTTAGTATTAGGAAATGTTATTGATGATCATAACATTATATGGGGTTTCTCTTTTGTTTTTAAATTAACCCAGCCATTTTACTTGGCTAGATGAGCTCCTGCATCAGTTAATCTCTTGACTTGACTGTCCTACTAGTTGCACTAAGTAGCCCTTCTTCTCCTGAGACTGTAATTGCAGAGGGATCAAGCAGTTTGTATGTTATAGTAGGTACCACAATAGAAAAGTTTTTATGTCCATTTTCCTATTTTCCTATCTGTTTCTGCTCCAACAGTTCCAATTTTCTTTCCTAATGAGTCATCATCAGCTTAAATTTCCTCTTTTGAAAATAACACCCTTGTGCAGCCTGCTTGGGTGTTTAACTTTGCTTTGAGATCTGCCTGATGATGATCCCCAGCCTGGGATGATGTTTTGTAGTTTTCCTTCTGAACAGTCATCTGCAGATGAACACAAATAACTCAGAACGGGTTAATGTGACCTTTCCCAAAATTACTTATGTGCTGGTCCTTGGTGGAGGGTGGAGAATGAAGACAAAACTTGGGACCAAGTGTCCTTAGTCAAGAAGGAAAGCAAATGGTTTGAAAGCTACTTTTCACCATGATTTAGAAAAGAAAATTCCCGGATTTTTCCACCTGGGAAGTATAGATATTGATTTGTTATTGAGCACAGGAAGGTTATAAAAATATCCAGGCTGGATAGAAGGTTCTGTAAGCCACTCAAAATGGAAAACAAAAATGATGTTGCCAAGAGAGCAATTATCTCGCAGCCTGAGAATTCACAAAAGGTATTACCAGGCAGGAGTATGGCAAACTATTATGAGTCTTCTTGTCTCCAAAACCACTAACTAGGATGATCTTCCCTATGTATTGTTTTCAGCTTGTTCCTCTGCTATTGGTCATTAAACAAATGATTTTTCAGGGACACACATATTTTTTGCTTTTTTAAACAGTGACATATTGCATTACTACCTAATCGATTTTATCACACTCTGTCTATATCACAGAGACCATCACAGCTGCCTTCCTACCACAGGCTTTTCAGTGAGACCATGAAAGAGTGCCAATGTCTTTAGTGTGTGGCTGCATTACCATACTAGTGCAAGTGTCTTTACAAATCCTGGAAAGTGTAAGCATAGCTTCTCAAACTCTCTGAAAATTAATGAGTGACAACAAAATGCAAAATCAGAATCAAAAGTAATCTTCTGCTTGACATTTTCACAGTGTCTAAAGCAAAACCAAGAGAAAGCATATTTTGAATTTTTTTTTTTTTAAATCTGAAGTCTGAAGCTAACACAGTACCATCAAATTCATTCATGTTCAGTTCTCTCCTCCCACTCTCTTGCTGCCCCTGGTTTATTTTGGTACGTAGGGCTAGAGGAGCAAACTATGTGAGATAGCACTGGATTTGTTTTTATGAAAAAGGCACCTATTACCTTTTCTTTCACTTTCTTAGCAGCTGAGGAGAAGCTTCATGTCACAGGCGTGGTTTTGTAACATCAGGAAGATACACAGAGTGAAAAAGGAGAGTGTAAGTGAGAGATAGAGAAAGACAAGGAAAGAAAGCGAGGGGATCACAGTAAATGTCTCTATAATATTTTAGCAAAATATTCTGGCTTCTTAAGTGCTCTGTAGCTTTGGTTTTATGAATGGAGAGAGAAAAAAAGCACTTATGAATAGTAAAAAGCATATTTCTGCCAGAAAACACTGCTTTTCCACTTTAAAGTCGGAGACTCTCCGAAAAAACATTTTGTGAACTAGGCCTAAAACTTTTTATTTTTCAGGCTCAAAACAGAAATGTCTTTTAAGAGTTATGGGTTTGGGTGTCTTTTAAAGTGTAAATTACTTTTTTGCTAATATCAAAATGACAGCCTCAGGAGCTTTTTTAAAAGATGGGACTGTAGCAAATAACGCAGAATCTTCCCACGCTGCGCTGTCAGAAGGCCTCCATGCCATCTTACAACACCCTTGCTATTTCTGCCCTGACCCTCCTTCAAGCAGGAGCTGACAATCCTGCTAAATCATGTGGTAGGTTAGTGATGTGGGAAAATGTCAGTATGTGATTACAATAAATCTCCAAACTCTGTTTCACTTTATGTGACCCGTTCAGGATTCACATTTAGAAGCACAATGAGGTAAAGATGGAGGAGAGACGTGCGGATTACATGTTCCTGGGTCAGCCCGACACATGGGGTTCACTCAAGGGATGTAGGTTCCCTTTGGGTTTTCCATTGGGGATGGAGGGGAAAGGAAAGAGAAACTTCAGTTTATAGCAAGGGCTTCAAGGAAGTCTACTGGAAGAAGACGAACGAAGAGGAAATCCAAGCTGCCTCGAACACCTGTTTGATCAGTAGCTGCCTTTTGAAGGGCACCTCCAGAAGTTGCTTCTGATAGCACTGAGGGTTGCTGTCACCATCTCTTCCCCAAAGGAATTTCCACCTTGGAAGTCCTTTGTTTTCCTGATTTCATCTTAATTCCCATGGCTGGTGTATATAAGCAAATTAAACAAATACAGCTCAAGTTCTCTACTGGATTTCACTGAATTTTCTTTGTTAGAAGAGGAGTTGCTTAGAAAACTTTTTCATTAAATCATTAATGTGTCAGTTATGGATATATACTTAGTTAATGGAAAGAGCTATCCATGCTGCTGTCAGATATTACATAGTTTAAATTTCCACATATATTGATTTCAGTCAAACCTTCTCAAGCCTGTTCCCCCTCTCAGGCATTTTAAGCCAAGCTGTTCAATCTGCAGAGCCCTAGAAATCTGAAGGTACATGGGATGGGTCATGGAGGCAGATATGGTCAAAAGTAAAGCTGGTCTCAGCTAGCAATGGCTAAAGACCAGAAGTAAGGTTTTGAGCCAACACAGAAGTAGCAAGGTAAGCAGACTGTGAGCCTGGGTGGGATGGACAGGCAGATGGACACAGCCAGAGCAGCTGTGTGGGATGTGAGGACCCACTTTCCCTGTACGATGAAGCCTCTGTACAGTCAGCACAGATAGACCGAGGTGTAGGAATTAAAGGATGGTGGTGAACAGATCGGTCACTGAGCAGCTCCTCAGAGGAGAGGAGTGTGTTTCTTGGTGGGACACAGGTGAAAGAAGCCTTTCCTTATCTCACCCACGCTAAGTTGTAATTGTGTTTGTGCTCCTTTGGCTTTTGGAAAATAAAAGGCGTCTCACATACTGTGCTACCTTCCTTCCCAACTTATGTGTATTGCAAATATTTTTTTAATTCAGTTGCAGGTCTGTTCAGGAAGTGAATAGTGTGTTTTGGTTTTAAATCTAGAAGCTACATGCTATAAAAAATAAAATAAAATACAGCACCACAGGGAGCGCAGCTGCCACATAGAAAGTTGATCTCTCTAAAACCCTCTGGCCTGAAAGAAAAAAATAAGTTTAGACATTTTTATGGGATTTCTCCAGCTAAAGCCCACCTTCAAATCCCACTTAACTTAGTATGTTTACATGTGTCAAATTTTCATTACATAATAAACAAAAACATGTGTACAAATGAGAAGAAACTAAAATCAGATGGCTGGTGGACTGTAGGGAACTGTGATTATTCAATTCCCTGCTGATATCTTTCCAGAATGTCACGTCCAGCTGCAGATTTTGGCAACCTGTAGCCATTTCACCATCCTCAAACAGTTCTTTGTATTTGACAAAATTGCCTTTTCTTCTGCAGCAATAGAGACTATATATTTTTTTAGAATTTGATAGCTCGAAAAGACCGATGCCATTTCTAAATATCACTGGATTTCACTGTAAGATGTTGTTATTTTTCTGTAGTAATATAGAAGACACTTATCCTTACTGATCTTCCCACTTACAGTAGTATCAAATTAATCAGTATCATAATTATACTGATTCCTTTTTCTACATACAATTACTGGAAATGGTCACAACCATATAAGACACTTCTGTGAGACTGGATGTGTGGATACAACATAAATCTCACCAGCCATAGAGGATGAAGAACATGCAAATGGCCAAGTGATGCACGAAAGTAATACACAACTCCTGGCCTACAAAGACAAACACAGAACCAGCAGTTGGAGCTGCTTAACTGGGGGAACAGGCCAGGGGGACTAGAGAGACAAGAGGGAGAGAAGGGCTTTGGGGAGCAGTCTGACGCAGAAATGGCTGACCTCATCCTCCAGCTAAGGAAGCCCGTTCTGCATCAGCAGGGTACCAAAAGGTAAAGGAGTGACAGGACTAACCTTGAAACATCTCAGGCATCAATCACTCTTATTAATGTAGGTGACTGGATAACGTCTTGTCCAACAGATGTGAAAGTAGCAAATCTCACAAGCCTAAAAATCAACCAGTCAGTACAAATACTGTAGAAACAGAGAAACGAAGTTGCTATCAGACTGTCTTACCACAAAGGCCATTGTGGTAGGGTCCTTTCCTGAAGTAGGGAATTTCAGCATCTCAGTGTATTTTTGAGAACTTGGTACAAACAATGGGGAAGATTAACAGCACCGAAGCAATTCTGTGACTCACAACATCTTCCACTGGACATCATATTCAGTAACAGCTAAACTGCTGCTGTGGAATATGCTTGTTCTGCAGCTAAACACAGAGATTCAGGTAAGAAGATTTCTTTGCAAAGTGGCTTAACCATTTCTAAGACTCTGGAAATACTGGGAGATTTTTTTTGCCTGTATCCTATGAAATGGAGACCAGGGACTTGGCTCATGCAGTTGCCCTGGAGTCAGGAAAACTTGATGCTCATTCCCAGTTCTGACCAGGTCTTGACCTCTTGGGAATTTTGAAGACAGTAAGAATTCAGAATTAATTTTTCTATAATTTTTATCTGCAATGAGCACTGTCCATCTCTGAGGGTGCCTGTTTGCAATAGGGTGAGACAAACACAAAGCAACAGCAATGATTCATCTCAAGCTTACGGTAACAGAGTAAAACTTTCCTTGAAGTACTTCTTTCCCCTGTCTAAAACCACCGATGTCCTGCCAAAATTATCCCGGTACCCAATGTACAAGATCTTGATGAGCAGACTGTGATGAAGCAAAACAGTCAGATTTGGCTAAAAAAGGAAACGTTCTAGAACTCCTTGATCGTCTCATCAAGACTTTGGATAAAGGATAGCTGGCGGAGCTGCCTTAACAGGACTGTCAAAATATCTCTGACAAAAGCTTCCTCAAAAGGATATTAACAAAACTAAGAAGTCATTGGTAAAATCGAGAACTCTGTCATGGATTAGAAACTGAAAGACAGAAAACAGAGCAGAAATAATGTATCAAATTTCAGCATCACAGAAAGTTAATATTTAGGTATCTCAGGTTCCCTGATTGGTATATGATGCTGACAGTGTTAGCACCAGTATAAAAAAAAGGTGAATATTAGTATAATCAAACAACAGATATCAATTTATCACTCCAGATAAATGCCACACATTTAGATAAACATGCACACATATTTTATTCATGTTTACGTGTAGGGTAAGACAGACCCCACTTGCTAGCCTCTGCCTGCAGGAATAACTAAGCCATTTCATTTGCATGTAGAAATTTAATTTAGGTTTTGTAAACAAAACTGTAAATTAAACAGTCTGAAAAACACACTGCTATATCTACTGAATGTCCTCAGGGCCTTAAGAGAGAGAGATGATTTCCACAAATCATCTACAAAGGATCTTGTTTTCCTGGAACAAAATAGTGCTGTGCACCATTTTACAATACTTAATGAAAAGCCTAAACTCTTGTTGGAAGTCCTTCTCGCATAAGGGGAAGGACCTTATCGTCCTTATAGTTCTTACAGGGCTTGATCTTATACGCAGCTGAATGAAGTGGGTTGTGAAGGTGCTCAGTACCAGGCAGGAGCAAGTCTCTAACCCTTTCATTGCTAATAATGACATTTCCTTCAGGACTACGCTACATCCATAAATTTTTCCAGCAAGAAAATCTAGCAGCCACTCAGGGAGAAACTATAGGACAATCGCAAGGGCCTCAACAGCTTTGAGGCAGTGAGAGTCCTTCACAAAACCAACTGTTCAGGAGCAAATCCCATCACCTCTCCACCTCCCCCTCATCACTGCCTTACACACACCAGCAGCAATCAATTGGTCCCCAGCTGGCAGGCACACTGTTTTTTCTATTTAACAACCTCCAGGGTGGTCTCTTTCACTAATCCCCCAGGCCGTACAACAGAGCTGGAGTTGAAGTAGCTTCTGCAGTCAGCTGTTGGGAGGTACATAAAATGGAGCAGCAATGCATGTTGGCAGCGAGGCATTACTTCACGTATTTTCCTCATAGCCCCCTCCCAAGCACGCCTTTACTCTTCTTACATGTTACGCATTTGTTGCTTAATCTTTCTAAGATTAGAATGAGATTTAAAGGATGGATCAGGGCACTGAATATAGCATTTAACTGTAACATTTCTTTACTATTAGGCTTACAAACGTGTTTAACAGTTGTTTAAAAACTTGCTGCTGAGGATTCTCCCAGGTTAGGATGCCCGTTCCCTGTGATCCAGCTGAAGTGCTGCCCAAGCTGTCCAAAGCAAGTTTAAGATTTCAGCACTACAGCAAAAAAAAAAAAAAGGCTTTTGAAGACACAGGGAAGTGTTCCTTTTTCTGATTTCATTCATCTTTAGTTCTGCTACTGAGAACTTCTGATTGTTGTTGCTAAATGTCATATGTGCACAGTATGTATTTCTAACACACTGTTTTCCTTGGATGTATATTTATGGGCATTTTTTCCCATGTTATTTTTAGATAGCAGGACAGCTTATAACTTCTGTAATGTTGGGGTGTGCTACCTATCCTCCACTGAGACACAGAGGACAAGTCCTGAGCTTGAAAATTTGCTTTTCTAGCTCAAGCCTTAGGGAAGGAAAGCAAGGAGAAAGGCAACAAAATACTATTTTAACTCTGGAAGTTTCTAGTACAAATCACAGTGGAAAATGGAGACGATACACAACGTAACAATTTTTAAATGAGCTGATTTGAAATATCCCAATATACCTTAAGAAATATGAGTCCATGAATGCTTCCAGTGAAGCCTGCTGTGCAGTGCCAAGCAAGCTGTCTCAGCGTGTGGAAGCAGGTTAAGAGTATGGCACTCCACACGGGCTAATTTCCTCTGCTGCTCAGAGTAAATGCTGCGGCATTTCTGTGTGACCACTGCTCCTCATACCTGAATCAACCCACCTAGCTGCAGAGGCAGCACATCCCAAGGTAGCAATTTACATGTTACTAAATATGAGGGCTGATGGAAGACATTGCAGGCCAAGGAGTTACTTTGGTGCTGTCAACCTATATAGTTGGTCTGCTACCACTTCTCCTAGGCAGTTGGTGTGATGGATTTGGTGTTAGCTGTATGTGTGTACCATGTCGAGCCTCTACATTTTCCTGTGAAGTAAAGTAAAGCTTTACTGATCAGTCAGTGTCTGTAGAGTTTCCCTTTCTTCTCACAGTTAATTGGTGAGTAACTGCTAGTTTGTGTCTTCTGCTGGTCCGTGTGCTTTTTGCTTTTGACTTCTTCTTCACTCTACCTTGTTGCCCTTTTTTTTTGTCTCAAAATTGAGCTTTTTCTCTTCCCGGGAACTTTTTCTGGTACTCAGCTCTTTAGGAAGATGAGAAGGGGTTCTCCAACACCAACCCAAAAGAGAAAACATTGTGACCCTCAGAGGAAGGATTGCTTTTCCGTTCAGAAGCTGCAAGCCCTAGAAGTTCACCAGCATGCTCCTTTCCCCGTGCAAACAAAAGATGAGTTCCCTATGGACTCTCCTTTACCTCCTACCTCCCTGGAGCTGGCCAGGCTGGAGTCAGCTCAGTGCCCCCAGAGGCACTCCCCTTTGGCAGTAATGCGAAGTGTACCTCCTTCTTCTTCCCACGTAAGTGTTCCCTTTATGGGACTTGAGCAAAGGCGCAGAACTGACCTGTAAATCCTGGGTGTATTCACCAGGACAGCTTCTCACTGAGTAACTTCAGCGCTACCTGACATTAGCATCCAGTAGGTTCAGTGGTAGCTCAGAGACACACTATCCCCAAGCAGCACTCCCATTGCCCCTCCACCCTCAGACCTGAAAACAGTGGGAGACGTTCTCAGATAGTTAAACCAATATAGCTCAGTTACTCTATAGCACTTTATACATGCTGTGGTCCTGGCCCGTTTTTTTCAGCTTTATGCCCTAATCACTTGTGTGAGCAGTGTCAGAATTTGGTCCTGGGAACAAATAATATCTTTTCAAAATAGATTCCTGGAAGATGAGGTAGAAATGTTTGATGCTGGTAAACCTTACAAAAGGATTTAAGTTAGCTAAGCTGATTGGAAGGAAAACCAGTTAAAATCCTGATAGTATCAAGAATGCAAAAAACAGAGCACTCCTAAAATAATATTAAAATATGTCAGAAGTTTTCAAATTAATACTTTCTTTCACTCTGTCTGCTGGAAAAGATTTTGTGGAATCACTCATCATTTTAATGCCCTTAATTCATCCCATTTAAGAACCAAATATTACATAAATTATTATCAAAGTTTTCTTGTACCGCTTATCTTATTTTTAACAACTTAAGAACTATTACCAAATATATACACCACACACATTAAAATGTGCAGAGACCACAGAACATTTAGATTAATACTAATGAGATAATCCACCTGCCTCTTTCACTGCACAACAGCTGCACGGATTTAAAAGGGTTCAATTAAACTTTATTCAGTGCATAGATAATTGATCCAATATGGAGAATGATGTCACTGGTAGGTTAAAAAATATATTTTACCTTTTAAAATAAAATTGCTCCATTAGAAAAACTGGAAATATAAACCTGACACATAAATCATTCTGGAAACTTTGTTTTATAGAGCAACAAAAAGAAGGAAAATGAAATAAAATCACAGCAGAAATAAAATCACGGCAGATACAACATGCAGATGCCCATTATTTCATTTCCTCTCCAAAAGGGGCAATAGAAATCTAAATGAGTCATTGCTGTTGCTCTCCTTCCATATGGGAAGTTCAATTAGTCTTTGTTTTTTCACTGAATTTCTTTTTATCTTTTCTGACAGCTTCCATTTTCTTGAAGGTTTTGTCTCCCTACCCTCCACAGCAATGAAACACCACCATTTTCCTGTTTTAATTACTAACTTTACATGGCACCAAACTTGTGTAAGATGCTTTTTCAATAAATAGGGAGGAATTAATCTTTAAAGATCTGTCCTGCCCACCATCTGCCTGGGGCACTGCAATGGTTGCTCTGGGATCTGTGGGTGGACCAGAAGGACATACTCCGGCCTCTGCTCCAGCTACTGAAGACGAAAGCACAGCTTCTTGCCAAGTTTGTATCTCTACATATTTATGGTAGTGGACTGCAAAATACATTACTTAATTTCTTGATACAACATAGCATTATTTCTGACACTGCTAGTGGCAGTCACTAATCTCTTCCATGCACTTCATTTCAAGATGATGCAAATATTATTAAGGAGAAAAAAGGACAAAAGATAATAAACATCTATCCACCAAGGCATTAATATAGTTCTCATCTTTATGACATTTCAGTGGCTATCCAGAGTTGGCATTGAAATAAAACTTTAATCTGAGGTTGTCGAAGTGATTTGCTTTGACAGGGGCTTCTACAGAAAGAAACTGAGGAAAAGGCAATTTAACCTGCATATGCCATCAATAACTGGTTTCTCCATTGCAAAGGGAACTTTAAACAACTGTCTTCTCACTCAGTACCACCTAGCATGTTATATGCTCACCAGTGTGATGGAGCTACCTTCTCCCTGCTTAGTTCAGGGCCCTGTATCCTTCTGACCATGTGAGGACTGACCTGGAGATGCAGCTGTTGGATACACTTACAACACCTGAGGCGCTTTCCAGCGAAGCCAGATGTCCACAGTCCCCTCTCCTGCCAGAGGTAGGATATTCTGCAGTGCTACTAGAGCACCCCAAAGTGATGGGGAATTTGGACCTGGTTTCTTGGGTCACCTGCCCAGTAACTCTCAGACAATCAAGATTGGAAACAAATTTTATCAAACTGGACTGACCATTGGGGCATGATACTCTTTGACTGTTATGATAATAGTATGTTACAGTAGGTATGTGTTTGCTTTCTACTGTTCCTGTAAAACTTACTATTGCCCTGACTCTAAACAAGCAAAACAGTACTTAGAAAAGTAGTCCTTCTAAAACAGGGTATTTCCCTTATCTGTGTACAGATATTTCCCTCAACTGTGTACACAGCTTTGTATATGTTAGACCAGTTTCTGGCAAGTGAAATAGGGTAAGCAGTAATGTCAACTGCATGCCTACACCACGTGTAGAGGTGAAGATACATGTAGAGTAAATCACACTCCATAGACTTTAAGTAGACCTCACTGAGATTCCTTGTCTTATCTATGATTTTGGATTGTTGCTTCACAAAATTTAGTGTAATTAAAGTTACTATAGATATATTTCAGATAGGCAGATGTACACACATATTAATATACATACACATAGTACAGTTCATTATTCTTGACTGTGAGGGCTTATGGCTATTGACACTGTCAATTTTTACCTCATTACTCATCACTGCTTACTCCAAGTGCTAATAGTATATTTCCACGGAGTTTGTGTGTGCTGTAATGTAAATTCTGACATTGCTAGTGTCAGTCACTAATCTACCTCATTCAGTTCATGTCAAGATGATACATCACAATGCTCAACAACTGTCATCCCTGCTTTAAATAGATCTACATTTTTCTCAACTTTACAATTAAATATACATACATATATATATGTATCTTCGGTTCCGCATCAAGTTCCAATTTTACAATATGGCCACGAAAGTCAATCTAAATATTTACCAAACCAATTACTAGGTGGGGTGGTTTTTTTGTTGGTTTGGTTTGGTTTGGTTTTTACAAAACACTGTAGATTACTAGAGTGTTTAAATTAACTAGTGTCACTATGGTTTTGAGTATAATTTTAAAGGAAAACCTTAGCTTGATACCATTTAATCTTCTCCTTTTTCTGGAGTTACTCCTCCGTGTCACCATTTCTGTGCTTTAGTTCATGTTATTCCCTGCAGAAAGGCCAAACTATGTTTATACTTTCTTCTGCTTCACACATATTAGTACATTTTTGTTGTAGAGCTCCTGATGATATACTTTATTCTTCCTTTACTAAGTTTATCATTCCGTTTGACTCTTCTGTGCTTTAATATACACTTGCTTCTTTCTCTTGCCCTGGTCTGGGCAGCAGTGGTAAATAGTGCTGTTTGGGCAATTGGGTGCATGTGGTAGTTTTAGCTGATATTGTAAATAAGAGGCTCTGCTGCTGTCCCCGGGCCTCTGCAGCAAGACTTTGCATGCTGAGCGCTCCTCTGATGGCCAGGACCAGGGAACGGATTCATGTAAGGGAGCCCAAGGACAGTACCTGTGCCTCTCAGCCTGTCTGCATCGGCCCAGCTGTGAAACTGGCTCGTGTTTGGATCAACAGGGAACAAGAACTGGCACGGGGTCTGTTGGGCTCTCCTTTGTACTCACAGGTGCTAAGGACCATTGAAAAGGGAAAAACCATAGAGGAGGCTAGCAAGAGTAGATAAGGTACTGAGCCTATAAAACTGATATAACATGGATGCTACATACATATGCATTTCTGGTGAGCCTGAGTTCCCAGCTAAACTATCTGCATAAAAATATTCTCCAAGAAAGTGTACTAAGGTTTCTTATCCTTTGCAATTCTAAAAGGCAAGTTGCTGTAATACAAAAAGCCTGGAAAAATATGTATTTTAACAATTTTTTGAACTGTGTAAATGTGATAAAATATCTTTCTCTTTTTTTTTTTTTCTTTTTAATTTTTCCCATTCACATTCAGCTGGGGTTTAGTCCTCAGCAGGACTAGAACCATGAATGTTTTAAAGAAATGAGATTTTGAAATAGAGAAGCTATAAATAATGGACAATTTAGTGCTGCAGCTGCACAATATAACTACTATCTCTCATTTTTAACAGCAGAAGATGTTACATTGATCTGGACACAAACAGACTTAAGCACATGAAAATCTGTGGTGCACATGAAATGGATATGGTTGAATCTATTCCAATTATTTCATTGATTATGTGCATTTTTTCTCCAATGTATGAACTTACACATGTATGAAAACTTCAAAGAAATACATTCAGTGCCTAGCAGGATTTTCAAAATAATCTAACCTTTGAAAATCCCATTGGGAATCTATCTACATTTTTAAATGCCTAAATATCCTTTAAAGCCTGGTCCTCTGCAACCATAATTTTGTCCTCATATGGGAATGTGCAACATGGTGTTTGAATCTCCCTCCACATTTGTGTGGCTTTCTGACATTACATGCTTAACAAAATAAACATAAAGGGAAAGGGAAGACCAGTTTTGTTTTCATACTGATTTATAGAAGAATGCATTAAAACATGCATGTTATCTGTGCAAAGTAAGCATAAAAAAGTTAACATGCTGATCTTTCTATTTGCTCATTTTGCATAAGTGAAAAGACAATGATAAGAAAGAGCAATGGCGTTTTAGTCCATTGATCTAAGAAGTAAATGCTTATTTACAGTGGACTAAGCAATATCACAGATGGAGTTTTAGGAGAGCAGTAATTCTGTTCCAGTTAGTATAAAAAATCCAAAATAGGTTTGTTTATATTAATGGAAATACTTAAATCCACTGGATCACTAAAAGTAGCCTAGTTTTACATGGTGTAACTGAGAACAGGATTTAACCCATAAAGCTAATTTAACTTTATGGATGAGCATACACAACACACAAATAATAATCAGGAAATCAAGAAGACATATTTCCCACGGCAAATATAACTCATCTAGATTGCAGAGATGTAGATTATATGAATGATTAAAATGTAGCAGTAATAGGAAATACTACCTATGTACATGGAGGTCAAATTTTAATTCCTGTGGGAACCGTAACTTTGCATTATCTGATATATATATTTAAATTTTCAGACATAATGTTGATTTTCATGTTGAACATAATTTAGTTTTTGGAATCACTTGTGCCATCCTCATACTACTCAGTTCACCTCTCAGTAAAGTATGCTTTTGAAGTAACACTGTTTAATATGATAGCTCTGGCATAGCTGTGATTAATTGAGCTGCTGCCTAGGAGTTATACACACACCACTTGATACCTAAAAATCTAGTCTGCTTTGAGTTAGGACTAGATCATCAGTACTCATTCCTCTCATGAGCAAACAAACCTCATGACAATGTTATGGATTCAGGAAAGGTTTCAGATGCAAACGTGGTAGACTACACAGCTAAGACATACATATATCCTTTATTTAGGATGACAAAAAACTTAAACATATCTTTCAGTACTGTCTCATACAAACACAGAACATCACTAGCCTGGACACCAAATTATTTAAAGCTATTATTTAGTACCATAATAAGTAGCAATTTAAATACAAGGTAAAATCATTACATTGTCTTGTTTACTACTGATATTAATGTCAAGCTGACGTGTAATGCTCCAAAACAGGCAGCCTATGATTTGTTATCATTAAACTGTCAGTTCTGTCATGTGTTAGGCATAGATTCATACTATACTTCTTTCAGCATATCACTTTATTTTCTATCAGTCAAAAACCAAAGTGTTGTAATTGTGTCTCTGCTATTTTTCTATTAACTGTTTCGTGCATTTTTTCTCTGGCCTTTTAATTGCAGTTTAATAGTGGTCATTAACACATTAAGGGGTGTTAGAAGAACATTTGAAGTCCTCTTGACTTCTACCAAAGTTGACACTTCAATGCTAGAGTAATTTCAGCTATTCATTTATTTAATAGTGACCTATGCAAATGTGGAACCATGTCATTTTACAAATTGACTGTAATAATTAACTAGAAAGGCAGAGTAAAATGAAACAGGTTATAATTAGAATAAAACTGCTACAGTATTACGTCAGCTAGAATAAAATAATCTCAAATGATTAAATTGGTTTCAATTATTAAGAATCAGTTTAATGTACCCACTGTTCTGATTTTTTACATTTCTCTTTTTTGTGTGCATTAGATGTCACCTCATACGATTTATGCATTTTATTCATCTTGGTAAAACAGGCATTACAAAAGTTTAATTAAGTAGTAAAAGACTTCATATTATTCTGTTGAATTCTAAATTAGTTGCAGAAAGAAATGATAGTGCATAGTACATACCATTCATACACATTTCAATTAGATGCATCTATTGTTAGCTAATATTTCTCTACTCCAGTGTATAGATAGAGGTACCGATATAGAGGAATATGTAGGTATACACACAGAAATAAAGGTGCTGGCTCCCACACTATGTTTTTAACTCACATGAACAATATAATTTTCAACTATATTATTTAGATCTTTATCTTCAGGGCACTCATGTCACTGTTCATGATAAACATGGAATTTTAAAATTACATTTTCCTTAAAACTTTCACCTTGTTTATTCAGTTGTTCATTTTGCAGATCATGTATATGTAGACAAATACATAGATAGATGTATATACATGTATGCTTGTAGGTACATACAAGCCTACATGAGATAGACATACTTGATAATAGGCAGCATATACAAAGTCATATGTTGAAGATGAAAACAAAACATTATTTTGATCGCACTTTTCGACATAGTGGTATATTGGCAAGTCTGTTTTCTTTGGCTCTCCTTGCTATCTGCTTGACATTTGTAAACTCAGCTTTGAGCACGCTGCAAAGTAGTGCTATACAAATGGGCAGTGGGGTGGCCAGCTTCTGTTTTAAAGCTGTTATATTTAAGATGCATTGAGTTTCTCGTTTCTACTTATACAGCTTAAAATTATCGTTAATTAAAATTAGACCTTTTTTATTTGAACAAATCTTGCTGTATTGCTTGCTGGACGGCTTAAGTACCTTCAAGAATTATGCCTTTGGTCTTTAATATTTTAGTTTGATTTATAGAAGCTTGTTTGTTTGTTTCCAAATGATGTTTCTGGAAAGGAAAATACCCTTAAATTCTCAAACAAGAGTAAATGATGTCTCAACAGCCAACAAATATCAACTCCAATGTTTTTGTATCTTCTCTTGTCCACATAAGCAGACCCCGGGGAAGCCAGGTTAAGTTATCAACCTATAGTTCATGCAAAGGCTAGAGAAAAAGCATGTCCAGTGATGGAAATGCATGGAAATGATGGAAATGCAATGGTATTTCAGTCTCTTTACCAAAAAAGAGACTCTTAATTTGTTAGTGTTTAGCTCCATGTTTATCCCTACATAAAATCACCAGTGACATTCTAGTAATGAATAAAGTGTGTGCATTTGCCGGTGCAGACAATCCATACATGTGAATATATTGTTATAATTTTGGTATGACAAAAACATAGTCTGTACTCCTTGTAAAAATCCAGTCCTGCTTCAGACTTATCCTCATCTGCTGTGACTTCTATGTGGATGCTTCAGAAAATCCCTGTTTTGCAGTGGGGCTACAAACACTGATGCTAGGATTTGTAACTATATATCAGACGGTAGGGTCATTGGCTAAAGTTACTATTTTAAAATATACTTCTCATTGCTCCTCTGATGTATTGAATTCCAGCAGGGGCAGTTATACCAGTAACTGAGTGCTTGCGTGCTGTATTCATTATGGTTTTGACAGAACTTTTACAGTCTCCCTTAAGCAGTGGTAAACAGTGTTATGTGAAACCTGTCAGTGATCTCAGGAGCATTTTCTGTGCAAGTGTCTCTATCAGTAGAAATGCAGTGGTGGACTTTTTTGAAAAACATTCTGGTGTGCAAAAAAATTGGTGTTCATGAGGTGCTATCATCAGCAGAACAGTTTTTGGAAGAAAGAAACTTTACTGGTAAGGTTGATGTTGGTTTCAGCGTAACAAGCTTAAAGGAACAAAACACTGTTAGCAATCTACATCCACAGATTTGGTTACAAAATCCAATGTGCTCCATGGCATCTCAAGATCACTGGTAGTCCTGAAGCTCCAGGCAGTTGGTCTCTGCCCCAGCTTCCCAGGAAGAAGTTCTGGGAATCTGGGAACCTTTGACCACAGACCACCAAACAAGCTCTTGAAAATCCCAGAGACTTTAACTTCCATACTTTTCGTGAGGGTAGGTGCCGACACAAGGGAGTGAGTTTTCCAGCTTGTGAAAGAGCTTTCTGACCTATTTGTGGCACCCTTACCTTTCTTAAGGGTCCTATGAACTTGCTAAGATCACTTCAACACATTCCAAATGGAACTAGACCCTTTTTATTGTATTGTAATTAATGTTGTGCAGTTGTAATAATCTAATTATTATTAATTACATTTTCCAAATGTAATTAAATTTCTTTGCGTGGAACAAAGACAATCAGTAGATCACAATTAACTGTATTTCTTAAAAAAAAAAAATTAATATGGCAGATTATGGTAAGTCAGTACAAATAACCCATTCCTGTATGTCTTATAGCTGTTAAATATGGATAATTTACACAAATAGTTACTTTATCCTAGAGTAATTGCTTTGCAGATCTTTGTGATGCGTTTGCTGGAAATTTGCTTTTTGAGCACTTCCTAATACATTTCAGCAAACATCAAACAGCCCAAAATGGCACGCGTAGGAATTTGAAAAATGTCTCAACTTCTCAAAGAAATTCAGGAAAAGAAATATTCATGTGTGCAAACTATGCAATAATGTACATAGACCTTTGCAAGAAAACAGTCTAAAGAGAGTTTGGCACTCTTTGCATAAAAGAATGGGGAAGACTTGACTATCGTGTGACTGATGTGCAGCAGGGAAGTCCAATGGCTATAACAGGAAGCTGACTGGGTGACACTGCTGTTGAGCCTCTGACAAATCATAAGATTTCTTTCAGTCTCCAGTCTACAAAATACCTGCAACCCACGCCTCACTCAAAAAGAAGGATGAAACACGCCTTGTGTCAGTCTGTCAGGGAGGATTCATCTCACTCGACTTTTGTCAACTAAAAATTTGGCATATGGTCTAAACTTGTGTAAGCTCCCTTTGTAGAACATTAGTTTATCCTGGAAGGAACCTCTGGAGGTCCTCTCCTGCTGCTCAGTGTCAGTGGAGACTGAAAGGCAGCGGCTCTAAGCCACAACAGCTAGCTTAGCTTTTAGGCAGCTATGGGACTTTGTAAGTTAATGATGGGACTTAGTTTAGATAACCTAGCCTCCACTAAATGACTTAGTTTTAGTTCAACTCTACTATTTCCAACATTCAGCCATAGCATGGAGTAAAAAGAGCCTACCTATCCTGTCAGCTACCCTAAAACTTACCCAGCTCCTGATTTATCACTTCCATGGCAGAAGGAAGAGGAATATAAAATTAATCACACATGTTGGCTCAGCAAATGCATCTCACAGCATCTATAAGATCTTGGCTGAACAAGACCTGCATGCGTTGAAGGGAAAGAAATCAAAATAAAGCGCTCTGAGACCAGTTCCTCTTCTTTCTCTAGTTTAGGGGAGAGAAAGTGAGAGAAAAATGTAAGCTATGAAATCCTGCAGCCAGGAGAAGAGAAGTAACAAAATAAGGATCTCGTTGAACATCACTACTGCTGCAGCTCACCCTTCAGAGTGCTGGTAATTTTCAGCTCCCTCCACATGGGCCCACACCTTCCAACTTTCACCCCAACAGAACACCATCATCAGTTACATCATCCCCTCGTCCGGCAAAGATTTCCTGTTCTTCCCTCTAGAAAAGTGCCCTCTTTGTGAAGTAACCGCCTCATTAAATAAAATTGAACTCTCTACTCACAAAAGTCCTTATTTTATTTAACTGCATCAGCAAGAAGTATGGGGGAAGAAACACTTACAAAAAAGGAAATGGGAAAGAGAACAATCTAGAAAGCTTCTTTATCCCATGATGACTCAAACATCTTTTCCTATACTAGTTGCAACACTTGACTGTCAGAAATTAATCAATTCTTTCTTGCTTTGTCAATTTTTTTCAGAACCTCTAGGGAGATCTTCCACCATTACCTATCTAGCAACCATCGTTTTGAATTCTTTGAGCAAACTACCTTCATTGATCTATCATGCCTACATGTCTTTTCACACTTTTTTGTACTCTTCCATGGCCAACAATGAAACTAAAAAATCCGTAAACCTGTTTTTCAAAAATCTTATTACGCCCATCTTTAACAGTTACAATGTCTTCCTTATAACAGATGTCTAGGAGCCGAGTCACCAAGTTCACCGGTACTACTTGCTAGACTAAGTGGAGGACTTCTGGGGTTGTGGAGAGTTCCCAGCTGGGCTATAAGCTGAGGTATCTCCAGACTGAAGGAAAGCACATGGGCCATGAGACAGGGCCACCTTCCCTTTTCTCCATTTTGCTTGATATTGTAGTGAGGTAATAGTTGTGCACCTGCAAAGAGCAATTTGCTATTGAATGAAAAGATCCTTATAAACATTGCTTGGACTGAAGTGGGTGACCTTGTATGAGCAGTGGTGGCGTGCTTAGATTTGTAACAGAATCTGGCATGACAGGAGCCCATGGCTTTTATAAGGATGGAAGAATTTGGTTTTCTCCTGGCAAACATTACTCTCATTGTGGGTTTTTTCCCCATAAGAATGTGTCTGTTACATAAAGAAGTTTGTCTTCAGAAACAGCAATAACATCAATGACGGGTGACATCATAGATTGTCCCTCTAGTGTAAGTTTGGTTGATGAAGTGAAAAAAGTTGTTTGTAGCTACAGTACTGATTGTGGCTACTAGCTTTTTCCTTTTGTAATTCTCATTTCTCAACTTCATATGAGATTGACACTAAGCTTTGTCACTGACAGCTTGCCTATTTCAGTGAGATTCACACAAAGAAAACGTGTGAAAAACTGAAATGAGAAGGTTCTGTTTGTAGATTGTTGTAATGCAGGAAAATAAAATACGTGCTGAATGTGACTAGGCAGAACTTTAGAAACAAGAATGCTATTATTTCTTTCCTTTTTGCTAAAGGCATATTTGACTTTGCTGTCAATAGCACTTGCAACAATGAAACAGAAAGGAAATGTGTACCCGGATTGTAAACTTTGACTACTGGCTCAAAATATAGGTGCACATTTGGATATTAATATATTTTTCTGGCAATGCATATACAGCAGAACTGATTATCACGGTGGTGATGAATGGTAGAAGTATCCAAAATTTAAACCTGTTTCCAAATTTTACAGCTATTTTTATCAGAGGTTAAACCCCAGCTATGGATGTGAACATCCAGAGACTCAGTCTGATATCCAATATGACTCCCAATGTGCCCACCTCTCTTTATGATCTTCTGTATTTCTATCTTCCAGTCTCCTTGATTCTTTTTCTTGATTTGCACATAGTATTAGTCTGCCATTTAACTTTAATTTTTTAAGCTAACTAGAAAGAAGGGGCTGAACAAATATTGGAAACATTTTCTTTGAGTATCCATTTGAATTAAGCAGCCAGGTAACATTTGACCATGTTTGTGACCCTTTCATGTTTGCTTTTCATGAATTTTCAAGTGTTTGATCTCTGTTAGGGAATGGATTAGCAAAAAGCAAATTTGTAATTCAAATGCTGGAAACTCCACCAGCACCAATTTAAAATTGTATATTCAGATATTATATTTGAAATTTGAAATTCACATTGATTTGATTAATGAAGTGAGTTGCAGCCAGATCATGTGCCTCTGAATTTCTGTTATTTCACCTGGGGAGGAAAGTGATAAGGTCTTTTCAACAATCTTTCTACCTAAATCTAATCCATTTTTTTCAGTACTGTGTGTGTCCTGGTGCGATTTAGCGCAGCCTCCAGGTTGTTCTAACTTCTATCAGTTGTGAAAACCACCACCAACACTGCTGCTATGCTGGGGTGGTGAGCAGGTCAAACTGGATGGGCTGGCATCTGGGAAATGCAACTCATGTCAGTGAAGAAAGAGATGACTGACTTAACTATTTGTAATTTTGGGATGGCATGTACCAGCAATATATTTATTGAGTCTAGTAATTCTTACCAAATTAACAAATGTACAGTTTCACAAATAGTTCAGGAACATAAAAAAAGTGACATTTTAAGACTAAATTATTCATTGCAAATTATTCACTGAGTTCTGCTAGCATAGATAGATGAGACCGGCTGTTCCTTTCATCTTTGTTGTCTTGCAAGGATGAATGCCAACTGTGTGTTGTCACTTGACAGAACGTGAAGGATGCACCAAAAACACGTTCCCAGTGAAATACAAACACTGCAGTCATACTTGCTGTGTTCTGTATACATGACTGTTCAAGCAGTAAAGCATGCGATACGGATGAACCTCAAAACATTTCTGAAGCTGAGAAGTCTCATAAAATGATTTTTTTTTTTTAAGATCATTTTTTAATACATCTTCTCTTGCCACCCAATCTGCCCCTGGGGCAATCAGTTAGCTAAATACCCATGGGGAAAATGGTCTTTCTTACTATGCACAATAACTTCACATCAAAACTTCAAAGCTGTTTAAAATACTTAAGAGAAGTTCTAATTTATTCTGTTTTCTTTCAACACTTGGCAAACCCCTCAATCTCCACATTCTTCTATCAAATTCACTGCCTGTCCCCTCTTTCTCTTGTCTTCACCCCCCCCCGCCC
>NW_009218238.1:0-877 GCF_000690835.1 Fulmarus glacialis | reverse complement strand
CGAAGAAGGCGGCGCCCAAGAAGAAGTAAGCCCCCGTGGAAGAAAACTCTTGCTCCGCGCTTAAACCCAACGGCTCTTTTAAGAGCCACCCAAGTTTTCTCAAAAAGGGCTGAAATAAGGGCATTTTAAAAATTACGTATTTGTATCGTGGGTAAATGGTAGAAGTGGCTTTACAGCTATCGCGTCTACCCCGTACGGAAGTTCATAAAGCGGGCGCCGTGTCGGGGAGGAAGGTTACCGCTTTAGGAAGAACCCTTGACGCTGTTCTAATCACTGCCTTGCTACAGCCCCGGGGAGATCGTTCTCTCCTTTGAGGATGGATATTGCTTCAAGGCGGCTTAAGTACTTAGGGACTTGAAATTCATTCCTTTGTTTTTAAAGACAGTCTTTAACGCTTTAAGCCAGTACTTAACGCTTCCTTTTCCACATCCGTGTGTGCGACTACGCGAAAGGGGAAGCAGAGAGGAGAGGGGTGGGGATGGTTTTCGCCGGCTACTCCGTTGTTCACCTCAGCGGTAAGGTAGGATGGATGGTGCAGGAAAAGATTTATTTTGCACTTGAAAGTCGAACTGTAGGATCCCAATCATGAAACACTTTAGGTTCCGAGAATTAATCTCGCCTTCACAGCCAGTACAACATACACTTAAAAACGGTCTAACATAGTATTTGAAAAACATCATTCATTCATGTAAGATTTTTTTTTTTTTAGTAAGAAAGACGATACCATTGGTGTATCCTAAGCGTATCCAAGCACAATTAAAGCAATTTAGCTCTTCAGTGATCTAGTGAGTGGCTCTGAAAAGAGCCTTTGGGTTTCTTTGGGAAAGACTTCCCGGGCGTTGTCTTCGGCGTTCACTTGGCTTTAGCCTTGTGGCTG
>NW_009218237.1:0-20274 GCF_000690835.1 Fulmarus glacialis | reverse complement strand
GGTTTTTCTGCATTACTACTTCCTCAGTCACGCAATAGCCTTAAATCTGACTGCCCCCTCCCCTCTATCTTCGAAAGAGGCTTTTCCTACCCAAGTCCAGCGGCGGCTTTCTAAATAGCACCCGATAATTCAGTCAGACAAAGAAAATTCTATTTAGATTTAGAATGTAATTCTTCACTATTCTGTTCCATCATCAAATCAATATCGCACACAAGTTAGAGCAAAGCGGGGATGTAGACAGATCCATACATTCTGGTTTCCAGCTGGATACACATTTATCCTCACAGATCCTTAAAAAGTCAGATCTTTGAGAGGGACAAATTTTCTTGAAATACTAGGGGTCCAAAGGCAGAATGATATAAATTCTCACCTGAAGTCGACTACAGCAAAAGGAAGACTAGCTTGACTAAAATATTAATTCGACCGGACACACACAGGAAAAACTGTTTGTAGGATATTCAACAAGCAGTATTTACATTCAGATGAGTTTCCCACCTCCGTGCTTGTCTAGATTACTATTTGTGATGCCTTTTTCCAGACTGCAAACACTTCTTCAACACCTTTGTTGATCCAGTCTTTTATTTTTTCCAGTGTCTCATAAACACATAGAACATAACCGTTCTTTAAAAGTTCTGTAGTTTAGTATGTTTTAAAGTTTTGTACTATTTACCCACTTCAGTATCCCAATGCTTATATAAAATATCATAGGATCTGATAACTTCTCCCATTAAAGAATTTGATTTTCAAGTTTTAATTTGGACAAAGAATGGCCTTCAAGCCTTCTCGTGAATATATATATGTGTATATATAAAAATAAAGTATTTTGCACTCACACAACTCCTTTGCTTCTTCTGTTCTAATGATGACATAAATCTCTTCAATCAGCTAAGTTTAAAGAACAGGCTTAGATAATACTGAACATATAATCTCAAACAATGTAAGGCACAACCTAATAAAAATAATTTTGAAGTTTACAGTTTCATGCAAATCAACTGTATCCAGGAAATTCAGAACAAAGTAATGGAATTATTTTCATGATTAAGGAGAACAGGGTTTGGGCCATCATCCTCAGTTCACTTAATTAAAACTGCGTACTGGAAAACATGTGGTGCTATATAACTGCATGCACTGCCTGGAGAGTTCTGTGACATCTGGAGTTGTAGAACATAATCCCTCTCTCTCAACTTTGGGTATGGTTTCAATATAATTGTTATCTAATTGTTATCTTTGCATCAGATACAGGTCTACACACAATTGTGCAAACAGTATCAATATTCTTTTTTTTTTTTTTTTGCTGAGTACTATGCTACTCAGATATTTGTATGTGTTCATATTTCCTGCTTTAGGAGATAATGTGGTGATGTTTTTTTAAATTCTGGTCTCCAGAGAAAATAAGGAAAAAGGGGGGGTTAGGGCTTTATGGCCTATCTCCTAATAATTTTAAAATCTGTTGGCAAAGTTCAACCAAGTTTGACTGATAAATATATATTAAGATACCAATTTTTTAAAAAAAATTGTTATGAATAAGAATAAGCCTGTTAATACTAGGGAAAAGGCACAAAGAAGCCAACCATTATTTGCTCTATTTGGCAGCAGTTGGTTGACCAAAAAATCTACATGAGCTCCTGAACCAGTCTCACCATATCATGTCTCTTACCTAGCTGGCAGGCCAGAACTCAAAACTAGAGATTATGGGAAAAGTCTGAAATATTCTGGGGATGTCCCAGTAAAGGAACAGAGAATGTCTTGGAGGTTTTAAGATATAGAGGTAATCTAAGGATTACTTGGGATACTGAGGAGATGGGAGTACAGGCAAGTAAAGGATATATGGGGATATAGGAAACTGAACTATGATAAATCAATTTTAATGTTAATTGAACAGCGTTACACTTTGAATATTCTAATATTTCATTATTGGACTCTTCTCCATGGTCCTGAGACAACAGACAAGAATGACAAATCACTCATAGTGAATTTCAGAACTTTGTCCACCAATCCAGTACCAATTTTTGTGTTGTAGAAAGCAATTCTTCAACTTTTACAGCAGTACATTGGGGCAGAAGATAATTGGATGTACTTTTATAAGTACATTCTCCTGACATTACTAAAGAGAAGCTGTGAACAGCAAAGGTTGAAGAAGAAAACAAGTCAGTTAAATGTGATGGTAATAGAAGAGACACAGTGCCAGCAGGCTACTTATATTGGTTATTTCCATTTGATTCATGAGAACAATGCAAAAGGCTTTGTTTTCTTCCTTTTGCTTTCCTTACAATATTTAAGCATTTTAGTGATATGGACTCTTCCAACATTAAAAGGTGATGCTATATTGTTGCATTTGAAGGATGTGATTTGAACATTGTAGACCAAATTGCTTATGGAAGTTAAAAATAAAAAGAAGGGAGAATTCCGGAAAAGAAGAGCCACAAGAAAATTCTCTAGAATATTGCCTCCTTGGAAGACAGAGTTGCTCCTCAGTGAGAGAGTAAACTTCAGAATTGGATTTTTCTTGAGGAAGAAAGGAAGAACTATACAGGAAAGTGGTATAAGCTGGGACTGAACCAACATTTCTAAATAATGTTTGCAAAACCTTAATAACCCTGGCTAATCCATGGCTATTCCAGCAATTGTAGCAGTTCCACTGGAGATGTTTTTGCAGAAAGTGAAGAGATCACAGTGGAGAATGATAACTTCCATATTTGAGAGCTGGAGAAAGCAATGTGCCTATGGATATAAACTACTACAGAAAATAAAGTCTTGTTCTGAACAGTACACAAATTAGATAATATTAAAACATATTAAAATTCATTCACTTGGTTTATATAAGCAATTTAAAATATTATTCACTTATACAGAACATTTTCAGCAATAATTCTAAGAAAATTTTGAATGTATAATTCAATATATAAACCCACATCATCCATACATAACTGACAATGAATCATCTCTTGAAGAGTAAGAAACGGAAAACTAGGTAAAGGCGTAATACAGCACACAATACTTAGTAACTGAAAGGCAGAAACGATATTGTATTAGTTTTAGGACTGCTATTGTATGCCTCTGTCAGATTTAAAGGGACAGTTACGTAGACGGTATGAGAAAAAAAGTCTCATAAACATTTTATCACAGGGAGACCTGAACTGAGCGGGAAAGGTCACAATAGGAAAAAAACCACTTTTGTATGATCTGCAATACTGGGGCTGGTCAGATGTTCACAATATATTGCTCACCAAGAAACTGAGCCCAAGAATTATTAAATTTTTTGGTGAATAACTTTGAATAATTAATCCTTCTGAGAAAATCACAATCTGTTCACCAAGAGTTCATGAAAAAAACAAGGTGAATAATTCATTATGAATTATTTGACCAGTTTTAGCAATGAGATTCTAAATCTGTCTTCTTATGGATATTAACCTCATTTAGATACACCGCTTCAAGATAATTAAAATGATGCAATACTGCACATCTAATATGACACAATTTAAGCTACTGAGTTTCTTTTTGTAAATACTTTGGAAATAAGTCTTTATTTATTATATTTTTAAAAGGCTCTGTGTATCACTTTAGAAGTACTGGTAGTCTTGGAACAATTGATGCAATAACAGGACATTCTTACATAAGAACTATTACATAGAATGTCTGCCTTGATGGCAGACAGATCTAAATGTTTAAAATCTGTTGGGGTCTACTGCTATTAACACATAGCTGAGTGACCAATTTTGTAGTAAGATGCTATCACTCATGAGTTCTAGGGAATTTGAGAGTATGTCTAATCCTGCACTGAGAAACAGAACTTCCATGGATGTGAAAGAAATCAGGTTCAGATTCCCATTCTTAAATATTTACAAAACATTAATTATAATAATTATACAAGTATTGTACAATAATTTAATAACTGAATAATATTACAAGACTGATTTCAAATTGTTCCAACGTGCCATCCTAAAACAACATATTTAACCCATTACTACGCTATTTCTGCTTAAATATAAACATGACATTGTTTTAAATTACAAGCTAACATATTCTGACAATTCCTAAGCAACACAGCCAACTATCCAATTTCATTAGTCAAAGCTGCAGTTTCATGACACTTTGAACTGCTCTGCATCAGAGCTGCTAGAGTGCTTTCTGCCAAGTGTTTCTGCCTACTCCCTTGCATCAGCAGTAGTGTTTGGATGACGCTGTCCCCCCACTGCCTTCCCACAGAGTTGGGAGTTGTTTCATGGCAGAATACTATTCAGGGTGCAGCCTGAGAATACAACTAGGCTGGTCTAAAAACAAGTCCCTATCAAAAGAGATTATCCTGCTTCTTTTTTGTTCCCGAACCTGGTTGCATGCCTCCCTGGCATAGTTATTGATCTGACCCTATAGGGAAGCCAAAGAGACCAAAAACCAATCTTATAAAATATACTTCTCTGGGTTAGTAGCAGGCCATTGAGCTACAAGAGATTCAGTTTAAAAGTCAGATGAATGAAGGTGCCAGTGAAAATGCTGGAGAAGAGCACAGCAAAGAGAGCTCAAGGGAAAGCGGTGGTAACATATGGCCAAAAGTAGGGTTTGCAGCAATCAACATTTAGATTGGCTTCAGCTTCAGTGGAACTACAGCCTTGGATTTACTGTAAATAAGATCTAATTCTGAAGGAACTTCCTCAAAACAAACATAAGGCAAGTCATTCCATACTCCTCCCCCAAGAAAAAAAAAAACAACAAGCACATCAATTACAGTGATAGTAATAGTAATAGTAACTTACTTCGTCTAATGTATTTTCAGCCACTTGGCATACCACATGTGAGTCTATCAATTGATTATACTTGATGCTGAACTGAGTTTTATTTATGCAAGATTTAATCTGAACCTTCAAAGAATATTTTAAAAACATTTAATTGTAAGTGTAATGCAATGCATTTTTAAAAGTGTTTTACTATTTACTATATGCAAATATACATCACATTACTTTGAAATGTCAGTAAAAGACTTAAAAGAATAGCTCTCGTGGAAGAAATTTTCCAGTTAAATAATTCTGAAAGTAATCCTCTATCAGGTGCTATGCTATGTTAAAAACAATTTATACATTATGAAACTATTTACTATATATTATTTATATACTTTGTGAATATTTTCAGTACTACTTCTAAATTTGAACACAAAATCTGAAATTATGTAAAGAGATACAACTTCAAAACAGTTTTCTTCTATGTACTGCATTAAAACATATGCAAAATATACATAGTAAAAGTGAAAGACAATCCACAGTTTGACAGTTAAAAATTATGCTCATAATTATTTCTATTAATAAATAAAGCAAAATTGTCATAGCAGCGTGTTGGCAGAAGGCAAAAGTGTGTACAGGTGGGATTTGGCTACATGGTTCCTTTTCACACCCATCATTCAATTGCATACCAGCTCTAGGAATTTTCCTCTTATTCGTTTAGTATTAGTTTTTTTATCTTTGGTGCATTTTAAACTTGAATTAAAGAGTGACTGATCTGTGCCAATTCCCTCAGCTGTGGCATTCAGAAACACAATCTTCCCTTTTTTTTTTTTCTGCTTTGTATTAAAGAAGGAATTTTAATTAAAAAACAGGGCTGTAGCTTTATATTACTAATAGCTATACAGCTATAGTTACTACAGCAGCTATACTATTTTTACTGGTTAGTCTAATGTTCATTCGTATGACACCATAATAATTCTGTAAGGATTCTGTAAGAAAAATTTATGAAGCCATAAATCAGAAGATTATGGATTGGATGGACACGATTTCATAGAAACAGAACATTTTAGAGTAAAATGTAGTAAAAAAGCTACTAGTAGAAAACATGCATATGGGAGAAACATTAGCATTCATCACTTCTTGCTAACTAGTTTTCTCTTACGGTCTGGGAAAAACATTGAGCAGATCTCTTAGAACTACATCTCTTTGCAGTACTGATGTGTTGCCTGGTGGATCTCTATTGCTCTGCCCTACCAGAGAAGAAACTTTTTATCTTAAGGCTGGGTAAGTCTTTGAAAGGTTAGTTCTTTCTTGCTGTTGGATGGGTTCCTTGTCCATGAACAGAGAGATCAGAGCGAGATGAAAGGTCCACAGAAATAACTAGCAAGTCTAGATGGATGGAAGTCACCCTAAAACGGGGCACATCTTGTGGCCTATCAGTGTGAAAGAAAGAGGATCTAAATTTCAAAAGAATGACAGACAAGCAGCTTGCTAAAACAAAAGATTATCAACCATTTATTTAGATGAGAGTATGAGATGGGACCTCCCACCAACTACCAACTCATTCTACTACAGCTTTAGTTCACTAAGCTTTCAGCAGTTTGCTAACTCTCATGATTTTACTGAAAATTTCCCAGTGTTGTGTGATGGATTACATTGAGAAGTTCAGCTTCCATTAAATCAAATCAAAACATGAATTTTCACACAAATAACTTAAAGCTTATCTGCAAAAAATATCAGTGATTTAATAGCACAAATGTGACAGCAGTAAAAAGGAATATGTATTCCTTTTTGGCGCTTTCTCTAATGTCTCTCTGATATTCTATGAACTATCTAAAGGTGCAGATGAAAATATCTTGGGTTTAGACTTACATTAAGCAGCCTGATCATTATTTTTTTTAAAGCTTCGTGGTATCTTTTCAGATCTTGAATTACAGGCTGAATTACAGTCTTCTGAATATTATTGTTCCAAAAGGATCACGATAATTCTAAGGATAAGCAATTATTATATTTAGTCTCTTCCAGTTAGTAATTCCAAATGCTAAAAATATATACATATCAAATTTCACAAGTCCTTTAAGTGCCTTCTTCACTCTATTTAACTAGACATGTACTAAGAACTAAGATGTTATGTAATTTCCATAAAGCGTAGACAGTTCACAACAAAGCTTATGGGGGTTTTTTTGCATCCTGTGCTCCTTCTAACATATAAAAATTAAAAAAAAAGGATCAGATAAATAAGGGCATTGTGTGCTAAGTAATCAAACTTGAAGCTAATAAAATGCGCTTACAGTTTTTGAGAAAAAAAGATTATGTCTGCATTTTATTATTTTTGAGGTTATTTATTTTTAATTAATTTATAAAGCTATTTTAGTATCTATAACCTGATTTATTTCGCAGTGCTTTAAAACGTCTGCTATAGAACTAAGAACAACATATAGTTTTTCAAGGAGTGAGATCAGAAATGCTTAACACAACATGCTAATATGATAGGACTGAAAATCAGGACATGCTGCTCTCGCCCTAGGAGAAGCTATCAGACTACTTAGATCTTAGAGGGAGACTATTTTCCTTCTGAAGACAGCAGCCTCCCTTTTGCCCATGCCTCTGTTCTGTTCCTTAAAGCCATGACTTGATCATGCATTCCAGTTTTCTGTTCTCTCAAAATAACAATATACCTCTCCTTTCAGCAATACTCCTCTTTCTTCTTCTTCTTGGAGAAGGCAGGATAAAACGGCTACAAATGGCCAGTAAAGACGACTTACCAACTTCAGATAGCCACAAATATGAGACTTTCATAAAGACTAATGGCAACAGTTGATCTGTAAGCAGTAAAACCAAGACTCCTCCAGATAAAAGCTTTGTTCAGGCACTCTAGTTTTAGTTAAATAATACTATTTCATCGATACAAAAAAGAATAGAGACTTGCAGGCATATTTAAATTAAGAAATAGATAACTTAAAGAAGTTCTTACAGATATGTAATTAAATATATTTCATCTCTTCAGTCTACTCAAGTGCTCTATACCTTAAGAGTTTATATTCAAATACGTATCTTAGATTCTCCAAATTTAAAGACAGCCACTTTTCTCTCACCATATTATTTTTAACGATTTATTTAGTGTTTAGTTTAATATTAAGCAAGATGATTCGCTAGATAGTTCAGCAAAGAATTCCATAAATGGTAAAAACTGTGAGATCATTCTTGCCCATCCTCCACTCATGCAACCAGAACTCTCTGTAATATAGTTTATAATTCATTGTCTAGTTTAAGTATGTCAAGTATTAGTGCTTTCATCCATCTTCTTTCAAGTCTGAATACATAGTTTAAAATCAATGAAACTAGGCCCTACTCTTTTAAAACAACTAAACATTTCAGTTTGAAAAGCAGCTACTGTGAAAGCAGCCTGACTTAAAGAGAAAAATACAAGGAAATTCTGGATCCATAATTCACCCTCCACCTTCCGACCCCACCAACCGCCATATTAGCGTGCCCCCACCAAAATACCAGCTTGTGTTTACAGTTTCATTTCTCCTGATGGTGGATGGGCGCGTGTACACGCACTCGCTCTATGTGCACTCAATAGGATCATGATCTGGAGAGCTGAAAATGTAAACACAAGCTGGTATCGTGGTGTGACTAGCGGTTTGTGGTTTCTTTGTTTGAATATTTCAAAAATGGCACACTGGTCAGAACTAAAGAGGAGAAAAGCAGAGCTGCTATTTATAAGAAAATTTGATAGTTCCAATAGTCATATTTCAGGTACATAAAAAGGACTATACAACTGGAAGCTATTTTTCAATACTTAATTTTTACATAGTTGACTACACTTCGGTGCAGGAATTTTGTTTTCAGGGATCGATAAAATATTTGCCCTTAATTTCACATAATAAGGAATACCCTGCTTGTTCAGGTGCCCATCAAGCAATTTTTTACAGATTAGGAATGCTCTGTTCATACAAAGGTGTCCGTAATCATATGACTGAAGCAGGGAATATGGTTAAGCATTCACAAGATTAGCTCATTTTAGGTGACTACAGCTCATTCTCTTTTCATAAACAATTTACTGGACCATGGAGTTGGCCATTTTCCTTATTCAAGCTCAAACATGGATTCAAATGTGGACCAAACATCCCAAGCGGAGCTCCGAAATGGCATATCCATACAGTTACAAGAGCACAAGCTTAAACTGGTGTCATTTCAGAAATAATTTTTTTCTTTTTGCCTCAATGGAAGTAAATGAAGCAGAATGACTCTCTGAAAAGGTCATGAGTCCAAAACCTTATTTGTTTTTTTCTAAGTATATCAGCCAGTCTTAATAAAACCTCTTAATATAAGCATAGTTTTGCTATTGTTCTGAACATTGTGAGGAGGAGGGGAGAGGACTGAAATTCAGCTTATAAAGTACTGGATTATATCCAGTTATATTATCATATTATACTTAATTTTTTTTTTTCAATAAGCTTATCAAAAGTAGATATTTGAAGTAAGGTATTTTAGTTTTTTCAATAATTTATTTTAATCAGAGTTGCAGACTGGTTCTAACACCTATTGCACATACTATACATCCTCATCACTGCAAATTTAAACAACAGCTGAAAGTACAATCTAAGAAAAGATTGAAAAAAGCAGAGTGGTCTTCTCAAAACAGTGAAAAAAGTCCAGAAATTCTATTGGTATTAATGCAACAACTCTTTATTCAAGAAAGAGGGACAGTTCTGCAACTAATACCAGTGTTTCATATAAGAAC
Organism: Fulmarus glacialis; assembly: GCF_000690835.1. Taxonomy (NCBI): domain Eukaryota; kingdom Metazoa; phylum Chordata; class Aves; order Procellariiformes; family Procellariidae; genus Fulmarus; species Fulmarus glacialis. Next base: position 10,812 of record NW_009218237.1, on the reverse strand, counting down.
AGCAGTGTTATTCTTACAGTAACTCACAGCTCATGAAAAGAGCATCTGGTTTATAAATACTTATCAGTTCCATTTGATTGAAACATATCTGCCACATAAAAAGCAGGAAATTCTTTCTTAAAGTATGTAGTATTACCTTACACACAAAATCATACAATAATAACGCTCAATTTTCTGTTTCAAAAACTTTTCATGTGTATTTTAGAAACATTTGATCACTTTACACAAACTGCACAACTGCAATGCCATCATAAGGTAGAACATCTTGCTTCTTTTTAATACATTACTCTATATAAGCACCCTCACAAAGACAGCTTGTGAGCATTTCACAAATTATAATAATGGAACCACCTACATGTATATCAGTGCTGACAGATCTGGATCATCTTATTTTCACCTGCAGTAAGTTCAGACTCAGCTGAAAACTAAATTATACAATGAACAGCTTTGTTGTAGGAATATGCATGGCCTTATTTTCCACCAACATTTGCAGAATAAACGCATGCAGCTAGCATAGATATTTAATATTAATGGTAATAAATACTAATGATCTTGCGATCTAACTTTTTTCCCATCCAAATCAAAGATAAAGTTCATCACTTTATTTTTTTATATCCTGCACTATAGAGGAATGGTTTTGTCTATACTGAGGCACACCTGTTCAATAGCCATTACCTGCAATAGTTTAATGTACGAAAAGGAAAATGTATCCAAAAAGACCTTCTTGCTGTTAGTTGGTACTAGTAATAGCATTCCCATTGACTGCAACATCATGAATTAGATGAAGAATTAACTAAAGGAGAATTTAGCATTCAGCTATTACACAAAATACCATAGAATTCTGATGACCATTTGTAGACAGGATCTTTACTATATGTTGTTCTTAAAGGTAGTGGCAGTTCTGGTCTAAAATAAGAGAGCTGTAAATGCCGCTCTGGAATTTCTGAGTTTTAAAGACCAATATTGACCAAATATAGACCAATAAGACCAAATACTGGTCATCTTCCTTGGGCATTGTAGAACAATTTATGCCAGGATGGCTTGAGTCATATAGAACATGTTCGTGATTCTTAAAAGGGAAAGACAGCATTATTCACAGTATTTCCTAGTATTTGAAGATCTATCTTAACCATTTTTTCTAAAGAAATATAAATAAATACTCCATGCAAACATGAAATAAATTTGTGTGCAATACTACATAATAATACATGCCTTCCCCTCCTACTGGCATCAGTCAATGTAAAATAAAATAAAACCATCATTCTTTAGTAAGCTTTATGAAACAGCATATTTAGCACCCTTAGCTGCTTCTAGAAAAAAAGCACCCTGCTTACTCAACTGGCAAAATGACAAAGACCTCAAGAGGCAATAGATCTGTACGCCCAAGTTTAGGCAGAGTGGATTCTTCCTCCTTCAAAATACCACTTCATTCAAAATATGTAAGGGATAACTGCTTTCTCTGTCACCAGCAAGAGTTGATATTATTTAAGGGTTTTTTCTATTTGTATAGTAAAACATAATGCTAGAAGCAACAAGGAACAAAACTTATCTACATTATAACAGCACATAATTATAACAACATAGAAGCAGAAAAGAAAACCTTACTCTACTTTATTCATGACATGAATATAATCCACATCAGTGAAGTATATCTGAAGCCAATTTTAAATTACAAGGGAAGTATCAAAACTAGCTAGAATTTTAAGCAGTGAAGAAAATTTAACAAATGTTCAGGAAATGAAGAAGAGCTGAAAGAAGTACCATAAAATAAAAAGACCTACATGTTAACATTGTAAAAAGCTCACCAACTTTGCTGTTGTTTGAAAACTAACTGCAATATCAAAGCTATTTTCAAATACTTAGAAGCATGATTATTTTTCACACAGCAGGCAGCCTATTCTTGTGCTTCAAGACAGTAAGGGTGGTTTGCATTTACAAAATTGTTTGTTACTTAAGTGTTTGTGTGTATAACAGTATAAGTCACACAAAAGTACAGATCTAGATTGGACAACATCCATACTGTCAGCAAGATAAAAAGTTACAATAGCTTCAAACTGTTTTCTCAAAAATTAAAACTAGAAAATATTTCTTTAAAAGCTGTGTCCCCTGCAGAGGGTCAGAAGACATGGTTTAAAAGACCTGGGCTCTACACCCAATTTTGATGATTATTTGAACAGATTATTTGGTAGTTTACATGTGATGATCATTACTGGGGATTATTTTTCTCTTACTTACTTGAGAAACAAAAACATAAAAGATTGTATGGAGAAAATCTGAATGAACTGGTTTTGAAAGTTTTTCAGTGGGATGGAGATCCTTAAGCTTACTGCTTATGTATACCATTAAGAATATATTTTGCTGTCTTCCATTACAAAAGTACAGAGCTAGTTTACCTACCACTCATTTAAAGAATATTAACTATTCGTGTATCACTACTGTTACAAAATCCTAGATCTATTACCAAGAACAAAGTCAATGGGTAAAGTAGAGCACAAAATTTGACCTTTAAAAATATTTGTAAAGTTTTCCTGTTTTTTAGAGAGAGAGAGACACATTTTGCTGAGTGGTTAATGAATTCAGATACTGACCATTTGACCTGGGATTTTGAAAGTAATTAGCAGCTCCAGTTACCTGAAGGATGGAGCTAAGATGAGCAGGCAGTTTTAAATCAGTGCATTTCTAGTTAAAAATGATGTTATTTACAGTCACTCAATAGAAGTTGTAAGCATCTGTGCTCATAAAGAAATATGCAACAAAGGATTGATGATTTTTAGAGGCTATCCACAGTTGCTGAAAACAGCAAGTGAAGGATATTGAATACAAAAGGTAATTGTTAGCTAGGTGAGATTGTGACTCTTAAACTTATTTTTCAGGTAACTTGGAAATATGTCATTTAATTAATTTCTATATCCAAGTTTTGTGGAGAAGGGAAACCTCTTCCCAATACTGAGCACAAAACTAAGCTGAAAGGAGCAAATAATTATATTAGCTTGTTGGACAACTGCTGAGAAGGGTACTACAGAAAGGCCAATGCAGTGGGAGTTTTAAGTATACAAACACTAGTCAAAAACCCCAAGCTCCTAAAATACACAAAAATACTATTATAAAGCTTCAAAGGATTCAAATACATTACCTTAAAAAGGTTTGAAACCAAAATTATAGAGTGTGTATTGTAGCACATTTTAACAACCCAGCAACTCAGATACCAGCAATACAATAATTTTAAAAACTTAATGAATATCCATTTTTCATTATCTGGTTTCAGTATTTTTATTTAATTACAACAAGCTTTTGGATTTACTTTTGCCTCAGACATTCTGCTTATGTGGATTTTATCTGCTATGTGATATTCTGCTTATCTGGATTTAGATTAATTTTTATCAGTGAAACAAAATATAATCATTTAGACAGTGCTGTGATGACTAACACTTCAACAGCAGAATAAACAAGGGAGTCCTATTTACTCTTTTTAGCAGAGTAACTAAATCTGAAGTAAAATCATAAAATAAACTTTAAATTTAATGAAAATTAATTTAATTTAATTTAAAATTAACATATAAACTATTCACAGAACAGATCAATGATGCCTTAAGTACCTGATACTGAGAGTTGCCTCATCACTTCTGAGGAACTCAAAAGACAAATATGCAAATCTTTTTATAAGAAGTAGTATGTGCAAGTGTAATATTTGCATCTACCTTCTCTGCAAGGGATAAAAATGTCCCACTGTTTGTTATCTTAGCAAAAAATATCTGAAATGCATCACATTTTCCACATCCTACCTTTGCAGAGAAAAGGCTTGGGTTCAATTGGTGCTTGGACTGAACTCTGGATCTGGAATAAGATAGAAAAAAAAAAAAAAGTGTTTAGTAGTTGAAGCTAAAAGGATCAGGACTCTCCAAATGAAGAAAAAAAATTGGAGGCATAGGAATTTTTAAAAAATGGTTGAAATTAGAAATCTGGGCAGTATTAAGAGTTTCTTCAGATCATTTCTACAATGGAGATTCAAACTGCCACCACATGGTCCCAAATATTTAGGTCTCCAAATACCAACCTTTACAACATATAATTAAAGTCAGTTTATAGCCTTTAATCAACTGAATCAACATAGCTAGTGAGATGAGATAAATTGCTACTGTATTTGTTTATGGCACATAGCCAACATAACTAAAATAAGGATCTTGCCTTACCTGAATAGTTTATTGCTAATTGCAAGTACTTTGCCTATCCAAATTACATTTCTATCAATGTTTGTAAGGAGCTTGCCTATTCAGTAGAATAAAATCCTGAAAAATTATACTTCTGACAATTCAGGTACCACAAGAACGAAACAAACCTTTTCTATGTACTTCCAGCATTTTTACTGTGATCAACACAGAGAACAAGACATGATCACAACTTACAAATTGTGTATAGTCAAGAAACAATTATGCTCTATTTTATTTTCCTTTTCCTTCTACCAGTGCCTCATATGACAAAAAGCTGAACTGACTGAAGTATGATGTATATGTTTAATCAATAAAAAAGCTGTTTTCTAAACCAACCAAGCAGGAGAAATATTTAAGTGTATCTAGCTAGCTGTTTATAATCTGCATTATCTCAGAAAATTTCCAAACACAATAAGGATCCATCATGCTTTAACGTTTATAAGCATAGCAGAGAATTCTACTAGGGAGGACATGGAAGAAACAGACAGGGCAATGAAGGAGAAAAATACCATGGGGTGTATCTTGGTGGACTGCAAGAACTGAAACCATCCTAAAGAGGACAGTCAACATGATCTGCTCATTAGCTTGCATAACTCTGAAGAGGAAGGCTATGTGGAAGTTACAAATTTCATGTGTAAGTTAGAGACGTTATTTTGTATTTAGCTCCAGTTTCTATTTAAATAGAAAGTACAGGTTCTTTCACTTCCTAAGTAACAGCGTAAATCACAAATGATGAACAGAACCTTATTCTGCAGAGGCACCAGAACTGCAAATACTTTATTCTCTGCTATATCACTGTGATTATTAGAGTAATGTAATCTCTACAGATTTAAATCATTTATGGAGAGCACTGTGGAATGAAGCTATGTAGTAATTCTCCATTACTTTTGTGTCATCAGAGAATTTCCAAAATCTACAAATTGCATCACTGTTTGTGAGGCAATTTCAAAGGAAAAAGTTCTGGCTGAGCAGAAAATCTGTTTTTATAGAATAGTATCATCCCTACCATGCCTTTAATAAGTCATCATAATTACTTTCACTGTTGTCACCATCATTATGTCCTCCAGCAGTATAGTCATGGATAGCTTTTCTTTAGCTTTTCTTTAGAAGTTGAATTGAAAGCAATCTATTTTCTGCAAAATGGCTGCTTTTATTGTATACAGGACACTGAACCTCTTGTGCGGGACCTTTTCACCATGTTGTGACTGATTTTACATCTATTGAAAACAAGTCTGGTCTCTGCCATTTGTTTACCCTTGTATTCTCTCTTCATGCTTCGGTATGCATTTTTAATTAGATACACTCCAGTTCTTTCACCACTAGCTAACACTTTTATTTGGGAAGCAGTCTTTACTAGCCCTGCAAATATCCGCTGTTCTTTGCAATGTCAAGTCCTTTTCTCACCTTGCTTTGACTTGGTTATCACTTATATCACAAGTAATTCATCCATCTGTTAACTGCTCCAATTCACATTACTTGGCTTTATTTTGAAGATCTTAACAATGGTCAATGGTCTCATCTGGCAGCTGGTTTCTTGTAAAAAATGTGCCTTTCCCAAGTGACATTCTTGTAAGGATCAAAATATTCAGTGAATGGGTTTTATCTAGCAGTTTACAGGTCCCTCAGGCTCTCCATAGAACATATTGTACATACCCAGTGCTTTGGGCATGCCATGTATAGCAATGTGGAGGACTTCACCTTCTTCACTTTTATGTCACTCTTCTCCAGCTTTCTGCCATGTTTTCTTTCCATACTGTGGGTTAATTCTTGCCACAAAAAAATGATGACACATATCATGCATCTACACGAATGTTTAAGTTTGGATCCAGAGTGTGCCTTTAAAGCAAAACTCTCTGTTCTGGTGCACTTTGGTGCTTTGATTTGCCCCGTGAAGCTGCCTGGGAGCGCTGAAAGTGGATTCTTTCACATGAAAAACTGCAGACCAGGAACATGCGTAATACACTTGGGTTGCAAATGGGCATTCACTCTGTGGGACTCAACTAGAGCTATCCAGAGTAAAAAATGCTGAAAGAAATACAGTGTGGTTGCCTGTTTAGCCCTACAGATTTGTTCCTACTAGTCTGTACTACTTCCTAACACAGACATAGCCGGAGAAGTGATTGAAATTGTCTTTATTTCTTGGCTGTCACTACCTGACATTGGTGAAAAGCATTATACCAGTTACACAGCATTTTTGTAAAGGAATATTTCAGTCCAACAACAGAAATATCTTAAGTACTAAAGAAAGTGTAAAATTTATTTTTATTGTGTCACAAACAAGGGGAAAAACTCCCACCGAATAAAGAAAAAAATAAGAATTAGGTGGAACATTGTTCCATCCCACAGTAATCCGGAAAAAACCCACAGTACGTCCACTTTACATACCACCTTTCTCTTAATTTACAGTCTTCAATTTACAGTCTTCTACACAGTTATTTAAATAATCTGTCTCTCACAGAGTAGCACCTTTGCAATTGCCAGGGACACAAACCCACTTCTCTGTTTCCTCATAAAAATTTTCCATAGACACCCCCAACACAAGCATTTCCACTGATTTTTTCTTGGCCTTGTCTTCTCCAGATGGTTTGTAGATAGTTCTCATAACTCAGCCATCACTTTAAATAGACATAAAAAGACAAAAGTCCAGTTTCCTTTAGGACTGTATACGAAACTTGTATTGGCTGGGAATACTGAAACTTTCAATATAAACAAGATCTTTTGGCTCCAATTGGGCAGGGGGCTGGTTATTATGGCTCACTGTAGGGAATGTTTGCTTTCTTAATATTCTCTCCCTTCTAAACTGGGATGGATTATATCTAAATATGTTGTTACCATTCTTCTCACTCAAATTAATCTGGGTTTATACTTGTCATACTTTAATGGGCAGGTCTATGTTCTGGAAGAGATTAAAATAGTTTTGTTTGCAGGTTTTCAATAATCATATGCTTCATGATTAATGAAGCCTCTTTCAAACCCCTAACAGCCTTCTGCAGCCGATTGTAGAATTGTTGAGAAGACTAAAAAAAGTAATCTCACTCTTATATACTATCTTAACTAATCTTGTAAAATTTTATTCGTCTGTGACAAGACCTGTTATTAGTCTGTATGCAGCAGAGAGTTCATCAGGCATTTTACAAGCTGTTGGGGATGTCACAGAGGTCACCGTAGGCACTTCTAACTGTTTTGAGTGCTTGCCAAGTATGACAGAAGAAACCATTTTCCCTGTACAGTCCATTTGCAGGGTAAAAGGCTGCAGTTTAAGAAACTACTATTCCTTTATTACTTTTTCAGTGTTTGACTACCAAACATAGTTCTACGCAAAAAAAAAAAAACACCAACAGTGTGCTTCTTCTGACTCTATTATCCCCTCAGAAGGATAGGACGTCAGCTGTTGTACTCCCCAATGTATATTCATTCCCTACGCTCTGTTCTACATGCTTAAGTATAGAAAATATAGCTGTCCACAACTCTAATGTTTTGTCCAGTCCACAGTGCATCATGTATTCTAATCCCAGGCTTTCTAAAATCGTATCTTCTGTTGGTTTTTTTGGGTTTTTTTTAAGTGCTAGAACAAAGTTCTGGAGACTTCCTCCTGTCCTAGCACAAACAGCCCTCTGCTTGTCTATATATATGATTTGCAAGAAAATTGTGGCCAGTCTCTCAGTGTATTACTCGTGTTCCACATACAACTCTTGAATTTTGTCACTCAGCTCTGTAAAATTAAAATAATTAACTACAGAGCTGCAGGAATATTGGTGCTTTAACCCAGTCACAAACAGACTTGGGGGAAAATCATATACCAGATAAGCCAGGAGTTAGGAAAAAATGGTGTGATGTCTAGCAAGTCTGATCCCTGTTGATGGCTTTACTACAAGCAAGGATAGGTTAGTATGGGGAAAATTGGAAGAATGTAAGAGTCCAATCAAAAGAAGTTTTTATCACTGATGACAGCCATCCAAGTAATAAAAAAGGGAACAGATCTTGAACATTTTCATTCAGCACTGCATTACAGCAAAAGAATAAATAAAAATCATCTATGGATTAGTCCTGGTTAGACCAAAACACTGAGGGATTCAGTAGCATGCACAAGAGTGCCCTTCAGATTAAACGACAATTTGGAAGTGTTTAACAACATATGGTCTCTTTTCTTTGACATATACAATTAAGAATATATCTTTTTTATATCAAAATACAAAATACCATCTGTCATAAGTACCAACTATGATACTGCCTCTATATATCCAATTAACTCACTATACTTTCTAATGTAAATATTTCTCCTATTTTCTCCTTTTTTCTTCTTATGTAACTATATTTATTTATAAAATTACAATAAATGTATATATTAAAAAAGTCAATACTATGACTTGAAATGTAATTAGGAATAACAATGAAAGTCTGTTTCGCTTTGTATTTCACCTGGTTTGAAATGACATAGCTCATTTAAGTCAGTGGGTATAAGTAAACTACAAAGATCTACCTATGTTGCTTTTTCTTATTATACACATTAATCCAGAGGAATGCTCACTTTTCATAAATATTTTTGGTTTTTGCTTTTTCAGGAGTGCAGAGTTTCTTAAAGACACATGAATGCAGAGTGAGAATCGAAATATAATGAGTGTTTCTCATTAAGGCATCAGAATTCCAGTGAACATGGAGGAATAAAAGGATTGCTCTCGAAAACACGGTGCAAATCAGGAAAATATATAATGCATTTCAGTCCATGGAATTAATACTTTACCTCATTAATGTAATCTCAAAAAAAAAGAAAGAACCTTTGACCACATCATTATTTTAATGAGTTTTGAGAACACTAAAATATACAAAAGTCTCAAAATACAGTCTCAAGACTGTAGGAGCTAAGTTTTGCAAGCTAAAATAGGAAAGAATGTAACAGCCTGTTTGAAGCAGGGTGCAAGTTTTCTTTTGTATGAGACAAACATACATAGATAAACATACACACACAGACAGACACACATACATCTTTACTCTTTTTTCTGAATAATTTGGCTGTGGGCACAGCAATAAACTGCACTAATAGGTTTTGCATTAGTAACATGAAAAAGAAATGACTGACCCACAATATAAACTACATTTTAAGCCTTTAGCTTTTTAAGAACCCTTTGGAAATTTTAACTCTTGTGATTCCCTCAGCCTATTAAAGATCTTAAAAGGGATGGAAGAGACAATTATAGGAATATTGTTTTTCAAAAAGATTGCCCCGCTTAAAAGACAGAATAGCAGGTATCATGGTAATTCACTTTCTCTTTCTGTTGATTCATTTTACACATCACGGTATAAAAACCTAAGACTTCCAAGTCTGCTGAAGTGTCATGGAAGGGGTGATTATACCTGTCTCAGGTTATTTCAGTATAATTTATAACAGTACCTTTTCACCTGCTTCATGTAGTTGTCTGTGAGCAGAAAATGTTGACCATCTTCTAATACTACATTCTCAATCCTTAAAGGAGCTTTCAAAAACAAACCATAATGCTGTTCTTGGTCATTCATGGCAGAAACTTTTATACAGTCCTAATAAATTGCTTTTATAGGTTCTTAAGCTGTCCAATACTTTCTAAAATATTTGTAATATTTCAGTAACTAGATATAAATGAACTTCTAAAAAATTGTATTGTTTTAGCCATAAGTTCCTGAGGCACTGAGTTCCACAACATGTTCACATATTGTCTGAAAACGTATTTCCTCGGCCCTGTATTTTCCTCTTCTAATTTACAAAAGGTTTTTTGCTCCTGTGTTAACATAAGGATAATAGCAATTCCAGTTTGCTTCTCTGCATCTTTCATCAGCATGCCTGCTTTTATCTATCTCCTATTTGTCTTCTTTGTATGGCAAAAATTCTCACTCTTTTCCATTTCTGCTTATGCTGTTTTTATACATATGACCATTCCTATTACTCTTCTCTAAATTCTCTTATCTTCTGTAATACTGTTTTTGAGAGGAGTACCTGTGGTACTGTTCCTACTACAGTAATCATTTTTTTATTGATTTGATGACGTATTTGTTGGTTCTTTTGCCATCCTATTGTCTAGTTATTTGAGCACAGGTGCCATTCGGCTGCAATTTGATTCTGAGCTACGGACAAAGTTAATGCACAGCACTTCACAGCAAAGCAGTTTAAGTGCTTCAGTTCAGCATGTGCCACTTTCCACTCAGTGTCACTTAGAGACCGTGTCCCTCTGAAGGTCTCTGCTCCTAAAAGCTCCAAGTAGCTGTGATAGCTATGGATTTGTTAGTGCACAATCCAGCAAGCACAATGGACAACGTGGGTGCGACCATAGCATCCCACTGCCTCAGGGCCTTCTCAGGCCCCTTCTCACTACAGCCGCCAGGCTCTCAGTGGCCCCAGGCCCAGGACGGCCACAATTCGTCCTCTAGCCTCACCGTCCCTGGGCCCGGTCTGCACGGGAGTGCCGGTGACCGCCGCGGCTAGCTGCGGCCTGCGCGCCCCCATGACACCCGGGAGAGGCCTCCTTTCTTGCTCCGCCTCCCAGAGGAAGGCCGACTGCTGCAGCGGCCGCCCGCGGCCGGGGCCGAGGACAGTTTAACAGCCGGGGCCGAGGACGGTTTAACGGCCGCAGCTGCT